>NW_026292571.1:0-76066 GCF_023091745.1 Budorcas taxicolor
GGAGAGGAATCCTCAGGTTCCGGCCCCGACTCCACACAAGGACTGAGGCCCCGGCATGGACGGGAGAGGAATCCCGAGAGGTCCCCTAGCAACTCGCATGGGGACTGGCCTTTCCTGAGGCCACCAGAGCGGGTCCCTGAGGTCCCCGTCGTAACTCGAGAAGACCTGCCGCAACTCGAGAAAATCCAGGAGGTTCTCCCCTCCAGGCGAGATGAGGCCCATTTCCGCTGAGGCGTCTCGAGGCTGATCACACCTCACCTCTGGAATTTCGAAAGGGTCCTTCACACCCTTGGTGCAAATCAAGAAGTTCCCCCGACCTAGCCGTCTCCACTCGAGAGGAATCACGAGGGTCCCGCCCACATCCAGAGGAGCCCCGTTTCCGCCTCGTAGCTCGAGATGAGGGATCCTTTCCCTGCTTCGTCGGGAAAGAGTTCCTGGCGTTCCCGTCGCATCTCAAGAGGAGGCCCTCTCAACAGGAACGGCGAGAGGAACTCCAGGGTCGTGCCACCATTCCAAGAGTCCCCCAGATGTCTCAGTCCATTCCAGAGGAACCTCTTTTCCCTTCACCGGCTCGTCTTTCACGCCGAGGATCGACTCACACCAAGGTGGCACGTGGCACAGCCCTGTGGGAAAGCCTCGTGGGAAAGCCTCGAGGGACAGCCTCGAGGGAAAGCCACAGATCCCTTGATCCACGTGACAGGAAGCGTGACCCTACTGCTGCAGCTCGGGAGGAAATCGCACGTGCATGCCCCCACACGAGACGAGACCTGACTCCCCTGGGGAGACTCAGAAGCACCACAAGATCCATGGCAACACTGGAGAGGAATCCTCAGGTTCCGGCCCCGACTCCACACAAGGACTGAGGCCCCGGCATGGACGGGAGAGGAATCCCGAGAGGTCCCCTAGCAACTCACATGGGGACTGGCCTTTCCTGAGGCCACCAGAGCGGGTCCCTGAGGTCCCCGTCGTAACTCGAGAACACCTGCCACAACTCGAGAAATTCCAGGAGGTTCTCCCCTCCAGGCGAGATGAGGCCCATTTCCGCTGAGGCGTCTCGAGGCTGATCACACCTCACCTCTGGAACTTCGAAAGGGTCCTTCACACCCTTGGTGCAAATCAAGAAGTTCCCCGACCTAGCCGTCTCCACTCGAGAGGAATCACGAGGGTCCCGCCCACATCCAGAGGAGCCCCGTTTCCGCCTCGTAGCTCGAGATGAGGGATCCTTTCCCTGCTTCGTCGGGAAAGATTTCCCGGCGTTCCCGTCGCATCTCAAGAGGAGGCCCTCTCAACAGGAACGGCGAGAGGAACTCCAGGGTCGTGCCACCATTCCAAGAGTCCCCCAGATGTCTCAGTCCATTCCAGAGGAACCTCTTTTCCCTTCACCGGCTCGTCTTTCACGCCGAGGATCGACTCACACCAAGGTGGCACGTGGCACAGCCCTGTGGGAAAGCCTCGTGGGAAAGCCTCGAGGGACAGCCTCGAGGGAAAGCCACAGATCCCTTGATCCACGTGACAGGAAGCGTGACACTACTGCTGCAGCTCGGGAGGAAAGCGCACGTGCATGCCCCCACTCGAGACGAGGCCTGACTCCCCTGGGGAGACTCAGAAGCACCCCAAGATCCATGGCAACACTGGAGAGGAATCCTCAGGTTCCGGCCCCGACTCCACACAAGGACTGAGGCCCCGGCATGGATGGGAGAGGAATCCCGAGAGGTCCCCTAGCAACTCGCATGGGGACTGGCCTTTCCTGAGGCCACCAGTGCGGGTCCCTGAGGTACCCGTCGTAACTCGAGAAGACCTGCCGCAACTCGAGAAAATCCAGGAGGTTCTCCCCTCCAGGCGAGATGAGGCCCATTTCCGCTGAGGCGTCTCGAGGCTGATCACACCTCACCTCTGGAACTTCGAAAGGGTCCTTCACACCCTTGGTGCAAATCAAGAAGTTCCCCCGACCTAGCCGTCTCCACTCGAGAGGAATCACGTGGGTCCCGCCCACATCCAGAGGAGCCCCATTTCCGCCTCGTAGCTCGAGATGAGGGATCCTTTCCTGCTTCGTCGGGAAAGAGTTCCCGGCGTTCCCGTCGCATCTCAAGAGGAGGCCCTCTCAACAGGAACGGCGAGAGGAACTCCAGGGTCGTGCCACCATTCCAAGAGTCCCCCAGATGTCTCAGTCCATACCAGAGGAACCTCTTTTCCCTTCACCGGCTCGTCTTTCACGCCGAGGATCGACTCACACCAAGGTGGCACGTGGCACAGCCCTGTGGGAAAGCCTCGTGGGAAAGCCTCGAGGGACAGCCTCGAGGGAAAGCCACAGATCCCTTGATCCACGTGACAGGAAGCGTGACCCTACTGCTGCAGCTCGGGAGGAAAGCGCACGTGCATGCCCCCACTCGAGACGAGACCTGACTCCCCTGGGGAGACGCAGAAGCACCACAAGATCCATGGCAACACTGGAGAGGAATCCTCAGGTTCCGGCCCCGACTCCACACAAGGACTGAGGCCCCGGCATGGACGGGAGAGGAATCCCGAGAGGTCCCCTAGCAACTCACATGGGGACTGGCCTTTCCTGAGGCACCAGAGCGGGTCCCTGAGGTCCCCGTCGTAACTCGAGAACACCTGCCACAACTCGAGAAATTCCAGGAGGTTCTCCCCTCCAGGCGAGATGAGGCCCATTTCCGCTGAGGCGTCTCGAGGCTGATCACACCTCACCTCTGGAACTTCGAAAGGGTCCTTCACACCCTTGGTGCAAATCAAGAAGTTCCCCGACCTAGCCGTCTCCACTCGAGAGGAATCACGAGGGTCCCGCCCACATCCAGAGGAGCCCCGTTTCCGCCTCGTAGCTCGAGATGAGGGATCCTTTCCCTGCTTCGTCGGGAAAGATTTCCCGGCGTTCCCGTCGCATCTCAAGAGGAGGCCCTCTCAACAGGAACGGCGAGAGGAACTCCAGGGTCGTGCCACCATTCCAAGAGTCCCCCAGATGTCTCAGTCCATTCCAGAGGAACCTCTTTTCCCTTCACCGGCTCGTCTTTCACGCCGAGGATCGACTCACACCAAGGTGGCACGTGGCACAGCCCTGTGGGAAAGCCTCGTGGGAAAGCCTCGAGGGACAGCCTCGAGGGAAAGCCACAGATCCCTTGATCCACGTGACAGGAAGCGTGACACTACTGCTGCAGCTCGGGAGGAAAGCGCACGTGCATGCCCCCACTCGAGACGAGGCCTGACTCCCCTGGGGAGACTCAGAAGCACCCCAAGATCCATGGCAACACTGGAGAGGAATCCTCAGGTTCCGGCCCCGACTCCACACAAGGACTGAGGCCCCGGCATGGATGGGAGAGGAATCCCGAGAGGTCCCCTAGCAACTCGCATGGGGACTGCCCTTTCCTGAGGCCACCAGTGCGGGTCCCTGAGGTACCCGTCGTAACTCGAGAAGACCTGCCGCAACTCGAGAAAATCCAGGAGGTTCTCCCCTCCAGGCGAGATGAGGCCCATTTCCGCTGAGGCGTCTCGAGGCTGATCACACCTCACCTCTGGAACTTCGAAAGGGTCCTTCACACCCTTGGTGCAAATCAAGAAGTTCCCCGACCTAGCCGTCTCCACTCGAGAGGAATCACGTGGGTCCCGCCCACATCCAGAGGAGCCCCATTTCCGCCTCGTAGCTCGAGATGAGGGATCCTTTCCTGCTTCGTCGGGAAAGAGTTCCCGGCGTTCCCGTCGCATCTCAAGAGGAGGCCCTCTCAACAGGAACGGCGAGAGGAACTCCAGGGTCGTGCCACCATTCCAAGAGTCCCCCAGATGTCTCAGTCCATACCAGAGGAACCTCTTTTCCCTTCACCGGCTCGTCTTTCACGCCGAGGATCGACTCACACCAAGGTGGCACGTGGCACAGCCCTGTGGGAAAGCCTCGTGGGAAAGCCTCGAGGGACAGCCTCGAGGGAAAGCCACAGATCCCTTGATCCACGTGACAGGAAGCGTGACCCTACTGCTGCAGCTCGGGAGGAAATCGCACGTGCATGCCCCCACTCGAGACGAGACCTGACTCCCCTGGGGAGACGCAGAAGCACCACAAGATCCATGGCAACACTGGAGAGGAATCCTCAGGTTCCGGCCCCGACTCCACACAAGGACTGAGGCCCCGGCATGGACGGGAGAGGAATCCCGAGAGGTCCCCTAGCAACTCACATGGGGACTGGCCTTTCCTGAGGCCACCAGAGCGGGTCCCTGAGGTCCCCGTCGTAACTCGAGAACACCTGCCACAACTCGAGAAATTCCAGGAGGTTCTCCCCTCCAGGCGAGATGAGGCCCATTTCCGCTGAGGCGTCTCGAGGCTGATCACACCTCACCTCTGGAACTTCGAAAGGGTCCTTCACACCCTTGGTGCAAATCAAGAAGTTCCCCGACCTAGCCGTCTCCACTCGAGAGGAATCACGAGGGTCCCGCCCACATCCAGAGGAGCCCCGTTTCCGCCTCGTAGCTCGAGATGAGGGATCCTTTCCCTGCTTCGTCGGGAAAGATTTCCCGGCGTTCCCGTCGCATCTCAAGAGGAGGCCCTCTCAACAGGAACGGCGAGAGGAACTCCAGGGTCGTGCCACCATTCCAAGAGTCCCCCAGATGTCTCAGTCCATTCCAGAGGAACCTCTTTTCCCTTCACCGGCTCGTCTTTCACGCCGAGGATCGACTCACACCAAGGTGGCACGTGGCACAGCCCTGTGGGAAAGCCTCGTGGGAAAGCCTCGAGGGACAGCCTCGAGGGAAAGCCACAGATCCCTTGATCCACGTGACAGGAAGCGTGACACTACTGCTGCAGCTCGGGAGGAAAGCGCACGTGCATGCCCCCACTCGAGACGAGGCCTGACTCCCCTGGGGAGACTCAGAAGCATCCCAAGATCCATGGCAACACTGGAGAGGAATCCTCAGGTTCCGGCCCCGACTCCACACAAAGACTGAGGCCCCGGCATGGATGGGAGAGGAATCCCGAGAGGTCCCCTAGCAACTCGCATGGGGACTGGCCTTTCCTGAGGCCACCAGTGCGGGTCCCTGAGGTACCCGTCGTAACTCGAGAAGACCTGCCGCAACTCGAGAAAATCCAGGAGGTTCTCCCCTCCAGGCGAGATGAGGCCCATTTCCGCTGAGGCGTCTCGAGGCTGATCACACCTCACCTCTGGAACTTCGAAAGGGTCCTTCACACCCTTGGTGCAAATCAAGAAGTTCCCCGACCTAGCCGTCTCCACTCGAGAGGAATCACGTGGGTCCCGCCCACATCCAGAGGAGCCCCATTTCCGCCTCGTAGCTCGAGATGAGGGATCCTTTCCTGCTTCGTCGGGAAAGAGTTCCCGGCGTTCCCGTCGCATCTCAAGAGGAGGCCCTCTCAACAGGAACGGCGAGAGGAACTCCAGGGTCGTGCCACCATTCCAAGAGTCCCCCAGATGTCTCAGTCCATACCAGAGGAACCTCTTTTCCCTTCACCGGCTCGTCTTTCACGCCGAGGATCGACTCACACCAAGGTGGCACGTGGCACAGCCCTGTGGGAAAGCCTCGTGGGAAAGCCTCGAGGGACAGCCTCGAGGGAAAGCCACAGATCCCTTGATCCACGTGACAGGAAGCGTGACCCTACTGCTGCAGCTCGGGAGGAAAGTGCACGTGCATGCCCCCACTCGAGACGAGGCCTGACTCCCCTGGGGAGACTCAGAAGCACCCCAAGATCCATGGCAACCCTGGAGAGGAACCCTCAGGTTCCGGGCCCGAATCCACACAAGGACTGAGGCCCCGGCATGGACGGGAGAGGAATCCCGAGAGGTCCCCTAGCAACTCGCATGGGGACTGGCCTTTCCTGAGGCCACCAGAGCGGGTCCCTGTGGTCCCCGTCGTAACTCGAGAAGACCTGCCGCAACTGGAGAAAATCCAGGAGGTTCTCCCCTCCAGGCGAGATGAGGCCCATTTCCGCTGAGGCGTCTCGAGGCTGATCACACCTCACCTCTGGAACTTCGAAAGGGTCCTTCACACCCTTGGTGCAAATCAAGAAGTTCCCCGACCTAGCCGTGTCCACTCGCGAGGAATCACGAGGGTCCCGCCCACATCCAGAGGAGCCCCGTTTCCGCCTCGTAGCTCGAGGTGAGGGATCCTTTCCCTGCTTCGTCGGGAAAGAGTTCCCGGCGTTCCTGTCGCATCTCAAGAGGAGACCCTCTCAACAGGAACTTCGAGAGGAACTCCAGGGTCGTGCCACCATTCCAAGAGTCCCCCAGATGTCTCAGTCCATTCCAGAGGAACCTCTTTTCCTTTCACCGGCTCGTCTTTCACGCCGAGGATCGACTCACACCAAGGTGGCACGTGGCACAGCCCTGTGGGAAAGCCTCGTGGGAAAGCCTCGAGGGACAGCCTCGAGGGAAAGCCACAGATCCCTTGATCCACGTGAGAGAAAGCGTGACCCTACTGCTGCAGCTCGGGAGGAAAGCGCACGTGCATGCCCCCACTCGAGACGAGGCCTGACTCCCCTGGGGAGACTCAGAAGCACCCCAAGGTCCAGGGCAACACTGGAGAGGAATCCTCAGGTTCCGGCCCCGACTCCACACAAGGACTGAGGCCCCGGCATGGACGGGAGAGGAATCCTGAGAGGTCCCCTAGCAACTCGCATGGGGACTGGCCTTTCCTGAGGGCACCAGAGCGGGTCCCTGAGGTCCCCGTCGTAACTCGAGAAGACCTGCCGCTACTCGAGAAAATCCAGGAGGTTCTCCCCTCCAGGCGAGATGAGGCCCATTTCCGCTGAGGCGTCTCGAGGCTGATCACACCTCACCTCTGGAACTTCGAAAGGCTCCTTCACACCCTTGGTGCAAATCAAGAAGTTCCCCGACCTAGCCGTCTCCACTCGAGAGGAATCACGAGGGTCCCGCCCACATCCAGAGGAGCCCCGTTTCCGCCTCGTAGCTCGAGATGAGGGATCCTTTCCCTGCTTCGTCGGGAAAGAGTTCCCGGCGTTCCCGTCGCATCTCAAGAGGAGGCCCTCTCAACAGGAACGGCGAGAGGAACTCCAGGGTCGTGCCACCATTCCAAGAGTCCCCCAGATGTCTCAGTCCATTCCAGAGGAACCTCTTTTCCCTTCACCGGCTCGTCTTTCACGCCGAGGATCGACTCACACCAAGGTGGCACGTGGCACAGCCCTGTGGGAAAGCCTCGTGGGACAGCCTCGAGGGACAGCCTCGAGGGAAAGCCACAGATCCCTTGATCCACGTGACAGGAAGCGTGACACTACTGCTGCAGCTCGGGAGGAAAGCGCACGTGCATGCCCCCACTCGAGACGAGGCCTGACTCCCCTGGGGAGACTCAGAAGCACCCCAAGATCCATGGCAACCCTGGAGAGGAATCCTCAGGTTCCGGCCCCGACTCCACACAAGGACTGAGGCCCCGGCATGGACGGGAGAGGAATCCCGAGAGGTCCCCTAGCAACTCGCATGGGGACTGGCCTTTCCTGAGGCCACCAGAGCGGGTCCCTGAGGTCCCCGTCGTAACTCGAGAAGACCTGCCGCAACTCGAGAAAATCCAGGAGGTTCTCCCCTCCAGGCGAGATGAGGCCCATTTCCGCTGAGGCGTCTCGAGGCTGATCACACCTCCCCTCTGGAACTTCGAAAGGGTCCTTCACACCCTTGGTGCAAATCAAGAAGTTCCCCGACATACCCGTCTCCACTCGAGAGGAATCACGAGGGTCCCGCCCACATCCAGAGGAGCCCCGTTTCCGCCTCGTAGCTCGAGATGAGGGATCCTTTCCCTGCTTCGTCGGGAAAGAGTTCCCGGCGTTCCCGTCGCATCTCAAGAGGAGGCCCTCTCAACAGGAACGGCGAGAGGAACTCCAGGGTCGTGCCACCATTCCAAGAGTCCCCCAGATGTCTCAGTCCATTCCAGAGGAACCTCTTTTCCCTTCACCGGCTCGTCTTTCACGCCGAGGATCGACTCACACCAAGGTGGCACGTGGCACAGCCCTGTGGGAAAGCCTCGTGGGAAAGCCTCGAGGGACAGCCTCGAGGGAAAGCCACAGATCCCTTGATCCACGTGACAGGAAGCGTGACCCTACTGCTGCAGCTCGGGAGGAAAGCGCACGTGCATGCCCCCACTCGAGACGAGGCCTGACTCCCCTGGGGAGACTCAGAAGCACCCCAAGATCCATGGCAACACTGGAGAGGAATCCTCAGGTTCCGGCCCCGACTCCACACAAGGACTGAGGCCCCGGCATGGACGGGAGAGGAATCCCGAGAGGTCCCCTAGCAACTCGCATGGGGACTGGCCTTTCCTGAGGCCACCAGAGCAGGTCCCTGAGGTCCCCGTCGTAACTCGAGAAGACCTGCCGCAACTCGAGAAAATCCAGGAGGTTCTCCCCTCCAGGCGAGATGAGGCCCATTTCCGCTGAGGCGTCTCGAGGCTGATCACACCTCCCCTCTGGAACTTCGAAAGGGTCCTTCACACCCTTGGTGCAAATCAAGAAGTTGCCCGACATACCCGTCTCCACTCGAGAGGAATCACGAGGGTCCCGCCCACATCCAGAGGAGCCCCGTTTCCGCCTCGTAGCTCCAGATGAGGGATCCTTTCCCTGCTTCGTCGGGAAAGAGTTCCCGGCGTTCCCGTCGCATCTCAAGAGGAGGCCCTCTCAACAGAAACGGCGAGAGGAACTCCAGGGTCGTGCCACCATTCCAAGAGTCCCCCAGATGTCTCAGTCCATTCCAGAGGAAACTCTTTTCCCTTCACCGGCTCGTCTTTCACGCCGAGGATCGACTCACACCAAGGTGGCACGTGGCACAGCCCTGTGGGAAAGCCTCGTGGGAAAGCCTCGAGGGACAGCCTCGAGGGAAAGCCACAGATCCCTTGATCCACGTGACAGGAACCGTGACACTACTGCTGCACCTCGGGAGGAAAGCGCACGTGCATGCCCCCACTCGAGACGAGGCCTGACTCCCCTGGGGAGACTCAGAAGCACCCCAAGATCCATGGCAACACTGGAGAGGAATCCTCAGGTTCCGGCCCCGACTCCACACAAGGACTGAGGCCTCGGCATGGACGGGAGAGGAATCCCGAGAGGTCCCCTAGCAACTCGCATGGGGACTGGCCTTTCCTGAGGCCACCAGAGCGGGTCCCTGAGGTCCCCGTCGTAACTCGAGAAGACCTGCCGCAACTCGAGAAAATCCAGGAGGTTCTCCCCTCCAGGCGAGATGAGGCCCATTTCCGCTGAGGCGTCTCGAGGCTGATCACACCTCCCCTCTGGAACTTCGAAAGGGTCCTTCACACCCTTGGTGCAAATCAAGAAGTTCCCCGACATACCCGTCTCCACTCGAGAGGAATCACGAGGGTCCCGCCCACATCCAGAGGAGCCCCGTTTCCGCCTCGTAGCTCGAGATGAGGGATCCTTTCCCTGCTTCGTCGGGAAAGAGTTCCCGGCGTTCCCGTCGCATCTCAAGAGGAGGCCCTCTCAACAGGAACGGCGAGAGGAACTCCAGGGTCGTGCCACCATTCCAAGAGTCCCCCAGATGTCTCAGTCCATTCCAGAGGAACCTCTTTTCCCTTCACCGGCTCGTCTTTCACGCCGAGGATCGACTCACACCAAGGTGGCACGTGGCACAGCCCTGTGGGAAAGCCTCGTGGGAAAGCCTCGAGGGACAGCCTCGAGGGAAAGCCACAGATCCCTTGATCCACGTGACAGGAAGCGTGACCCTACTGCTGCAGCTCGGGAGGAAAGCGCACGTGCATGCCCCCACTCGAGACGAGGCCTGACTCCCCTGGGGAGACTCAGAAGCACCCCAAGATCCATGGCAACACTGGAGAGGAATCCTCAGGTTCCGGCCCCGACTCCACACAAGGACTGAGGCCCCTGCATGGACGGGAGAGGAATCCCGAGAGGTCCCCTAGCAACTCGCATGGGGACTGGCCTTTCCTGAGGCCACCAGAGCAGGTCCCTGAGGTCCCCGTCGTAACTCGAGAAGACCTGCCGCAACTCGAGAAAATCCACGAGGTTCTCCCCTCCAGGCGAGATGAGGCCCATTTCCGCTGAGGCGTCTCGAGGCTGATCACACCTCCCCTCTGGAACTTCGAAAGGGTCCTTCACACCCTTGGTGCAAATCAAGAAGTTCCCCGACATACCCGTCTCCACTCGAGAGGAATCACGAGGGTCCCGCCCACATCCAGAGGAGCCCCGTTTCCGCCTCGTAGCTCGAGATGAGGGATCCTTTCCCTGCTTCGTCGGGAAAGAGTTCCCGGCGTTCCCGTCGCATCTCAAGAGGAGGCCCTCTCAACAGAAACGGCGAGAGGAACTCCAGGGTCGTGCCACCATTCCAAGAGTCCCCCAGATGTCTCAGTCCATTCCAGAGGAAACTCTTTTCCCTTCACCGGCTCGTCTTTCACGCCGAGGATCGACTCACACCAAGGTGGCACGTGGCACAGCCCTGTGGGAAAGCCTCGTGGGAAAGCCTCGAGGGACAGCCTCGAGGGAAAGCCACAGATCCCTTGATCCACGTGACAGGAAGCGTGACACTACTGCTGCAGCTCGGGAGGAAAGCGCACGTGCATGCCCCCACTCGAGACGAGGCCTGACTCCCCTGGGGAGACTCAGAAGCACCCCAAGATCCATGGCAACACTGGAGAGGAATCCTCAGGTTCCGGCCCCGACTCCACACAAGGACTGAGGCCCCGGCATGGACGGGAGAGGAATCCCGAGAGGTCCCCTAGCAACTCGCATGGGGACTGGCCTTTCCTGAGGCCACCAGAGCGGGTCCCTGAGGTCCCCGTCGTAACTCGAGAAGACCTGCCGCAACTCGAGAAAATCCAGGAGGTTCTCCCCTCCAGGCGAGATGAGGCCCATTTCCGCTGAGGCGTCTCGAGGCTGATCACACCTCACCTCTGGAACTTCGAAAGGGTCCTTCACACCCTTGGTGCAAATCAAGAAGTTCACCGACATACCCGTCTCCACTCGAGAGGAATCACGAGGGTCCCGCCCACATCCAGAGGAGCCCCGTTTCCGCCTCGTAGCTCGAGATGAGGGATCCTTTCCCTGCTTCGTCGGGAAAGAGTTCCCGGCGTTCCCGTCGCATCTCAAGAGGAGGCCCTCTCAACAGGAACGGCGAGAGGAACTCCAGGGTCGTGCCACCATTCCAAGAGTCCCCCAGATGTCTCAGTCCATTCCAGAGGAACCTCTTTTCCCTTCACCGGCTCGTCTTTCACGCCTAGGATCGACTCACACCAAGGTGGCACGTGGCACAGCCCTGTGGGAAAGCCTCGTGGGAAAGCCTCGAGGGACAGCCTCGAGGGAAAGCCACAGATCCCTTGATCCACCTGACAGGAAGCGTGACGCTACTGCTGCAGCTCGGGAGGAAAGCGCACGTGCATGCCCCCACTCGAGACGAGGCCTGACTCCCCTGGGGAGACTCAGAAGCACCCCAAGATCCATGGCAACACTGGAGAGGAATCCTCAGGTTCCGGCCCCGACTCCACACAAGGACTGAGGCCCCGGCATGGACGGGAGAGGAATCCCGAGAGGTCCCCTAGCAACTCGCATGGGGACTGGCCTTTCCTGAGGCCACCAGAGCAGGTCCCTGAGGTCCCCGTCGTAACTCGAGAAGACCTGCCGCAACTCGAGCAAATCCAGGAGGTTCTCCCCTCCAGGCGAGATGAGGCCCATTTCCGCTGAGGCGTCTCGAGGCTGATCACACCTCCCCTCTGGAACTTCGAAAGGGTCCTTCACACCCTTGGTGCAAATCAAGAAGTTCCCCGACATACCCGTCTCCACTCGAGAGGAATCACGAGGGTCCCGCCCACATCCAGAGGAGCCCCGTTTCCGCCTCGTAGCTCCAGATGAGGGATCCTTTCCCTGCTTCGTCGGGAAAGAGTTCCCGGCGTTCCCGTCGCATCTCAAGAGGAGGCCCTCTCAACAGGAACGGCGAGAGGAACTCCAGGGTCGAGCCAGCATTCCAAGAGTCCCCCAGATGACTCAGTCCATTCCAGAGGAACCTCTTTTCCCTTCACCGGCTCGTCTTTCACGCCGAGGATCGACTCACACCAAGGTGGCACGTGGCACAGCCCTGTGGGAAAGCCTCGTGGGACAGCCTCGAGGGACAGCCTCGAGGGAAATCCACAGATCCCTTGATCCACGTGACAGGAAGCGTGACACTACTGCTGCAGCTCGGGAGGAAAGCGCACGTGCATGCCCCCACTCGAGACGAGGCCTGACTCCCCTGGGGAGACTCAGAAGCACCCCAAGATCCATGGCAACCCTGGAGAGGAATCCTCAGGTTCCGGCCCCGATTCCACACAAGGACTGAGGCCCCGGCATGGACGGGAGAGGAATCCCGAGAGGTCCCCTAGCAACTCGCATGGGGACTGGCCTTTCCTGAGGCCACCAGAGCGGGTCCCTGAGGTCCCCGTCGTAACTCGAGAAGACCTGCCGCAACTCGAGAAAATCCAGGAGGTTCTCCCCTCCAGGCGAGATGAGGCCCATTTCCGCTGAGGCGTCTCGAGGCTGATCACACCTCCCCTCTGGAACTTCGAAAGGCTCCTTCACACCCTTGGTGCAAATCAAGAAGTTCCCCGACATACCCGTCTCCACTCGAGAGGAATCACGAGGGTCCCGCCCACATCCAGAGGAGCCCCGTTTCCGCCTCGTAGCTCGAGATGAGGGATCCTTTCCCTGCTTCGTCGGGAAAGAGTTCCCGGCGTTCCCGTCGCATCTCAAGAGGAGGCCCTCTCAACAGGAACGGCGAGAGGAACTCCAGGGTCGTGCCACCATTCCAAGAGTCCCCCAGATGTCTCAGTCCATTCCAGAGGAACCTCTTTTCCCTTCACCGGCTCGTCTTTCACGCCGAGGATCGACTCACACCAAGGTGGCACGTGGCACAGCCCTGTGGGAAAGCCTCGTGGGAAAGCCTCGAGGGACAGCCTCGAGGGAAAGCCACAGATCCCTTGATCCACGTGACAGGAAGCGTGACACTACTGCTGCAGCTCGGGAGGAAAGCGCACGTGCATGCCCCCACTCGAGACGAGGCCCGACTCCCCTGGGGAGACTCAGAAGCACCCCAAGATCCATGGCAACACTGGAGAGGAATCCTCAGGTTCCGGCCCCGACTCCACACAAGGACTGAGGCACCGGCATGGACGGGAGAGGAATCCCGAGAGGTCCCCTAGCAACTCGCATGGGGACTGGCCTTTCCTGAGGCCACCAGAGCAGGTCCCTGAGGTCCCCGTCGTAACTCGAGAAGACCTGCCGCAACTCGAGAAAATCCAGGAGGTTCTCCCCTCCAGGCGAGATGAGGCCCATTTCCGCTGAGGCGTCTCGAGGCTGATCACACCTCCCCTCTGGAACTTCGAAATGGTCCTTCACACCCTTGGTGCAAATCAAGAAGTTCCCCGACATACCCGTCTCCACTCGAGAGGAATCACGAGGGTCCCGCCCACATCCAGAGGAGCCCCGTTTCCGCCTCGTAGCTCGAGATGAGGGATCCTTTCCCTGCTTCGTCGGGAAAGAGTTCCCGGCGTTCCCGTCGCATCTCAAGAGGAGGCCCTCTCAACAGGAACGGCGAGAGGAACTCCAGGGTCGTGCCACCATTCCAAGAGTCCCCCAGATGTCTCAGTCCATTCCAGAGGAAACTCTTTTCCCTTCACCGGCTCGTCTTTCACGCCGAGGATCGACTCACACCAAGGTGGCACGTGGCACAGCCCTGTGGGAAAGCCTCGTGGGAAAGCCTCGAGGGACAGCCTCGAGGGAAAGCCACAGATCCCTTCATCCACGTGACAGGAAGCGTGACACTACTGCTGCAGCTCGGGAGGAAAGCGCACGTGCATGCCCCCACTCGAGACGAGGCCTGACTCCCCTGGGGAGACTCAGAAGCACCCCAAGATCCATGGCAACACTGGAGAGGAATCCTCAGGTTCCGGCCCCGACTCCACACAAGGACTGAGGCCCCGGCATGGACGGGAGAGGAATCCCGAGAGGTCCCCTAGCAACTCGCATGGGGACTGGCCTTTCCTGAGGCCACCAGAGCGGGTCCCTGAGGTCCCCGTCGTACCTCGAGAAGACCTGCCGCAACTCGAGAAAATCCAGGAGGTTCTCCCCTCCAGGCGAGATGAGGCCCATTTCCGCTGAGGCGTCTCGAGGCTGATCACACCTCCCCTCTGGAACTTCGAAAGGCTCCTTCACACCCTTGGTGCAAATCAAGAAGTTCCCCGACATACCCGTCTCCACTCGAGAGGAATCACGAGGGTCCCGCCCACATCCAGAGGAGCCCCGTTTCCGCCTCGTAGCTCGAGATGAGGGATCCTTTCCCTGCTTCGTCGGGAAAGAGTTCCCGGCGTTCCCGTCGCATCTCAAGAGGAGGCCCTCTCAACAGGAACGGCGAGAGGAACTCCAGGGTCGTGCCACCATTCCAAGAGTCCCCCAGATGTCTCAGTCCATTCCAGAGGAAACTCTTTTCCCTTCACCGGCTCGACTTTCACGCCGAGGATCGACTCACACCAAGGTGGCACGTGGCACAGCCCTGTGGGAAAGCCTCGTGGGAAAGCCTCGAGGGACAGCCTCGAGGGAAAGCCACAGATCCCTTGATCCACGTGACAGGAAGCGTGACACTACTGCTGCAGCTCGGGAGGAAAGCGCACGTGCATGCCCCCACTCGAGACGAGGCCTGACTCCCCTGGGGAGACTCAGAAGCACCCCAAGATCCATGGCAACACTGGAGAGGAATCCTCAGGTTCCGGCCCCGACTCCACACAAGGACTGAGGCCCCGGCATGGACGGGAGAGGAATCCCGAGAGGTCCCCTAGCAACTCGCATGGGGACTGGCCTTTCCTGAGGCCACCAGAGCGGGTCCCTGAGGTCCCCGTCGTACCTCGAGAAGACCTGCCGCAACTCGAGAAAATCCAGGAGGTTCTCCCCTCCAGGCGAGATGAGGCCCATTTCCGCTGAGGCGTCTCGAGGCTGATCACACCTCCCCTCTGGAACTTCGAAAGGCTCCTTCACACCCTTGGTGCAAATCAAGAAGTTCCCCGACATACCCGTCTCCACTCGAGAGGAATCACGAGGGTCCCGCCCACATCCAGAGGAGCCCCGTTTCCGCCTCGTAGCTCGAGATGAGGGATCCTTTCCCTGCTTCGTCGGGAAAGAGTTCCCGGCCTTCCCGTCGCATCTCAAGAGGAGGCCCTCTCAACAGGAACGGCGAGAGGAACTCCAGGGTCGTGCCACCATTCCAAGAGTCCCCCAGATGTCTCAGTCCATTCCAGAGGAACCTCTTTTCCCTTCACCGGCTCGACTTTCACGCCGAGGATCGACTCACACCAAGGTGGCACGTGGCACAGCCCTGTGGGAAAGCCTCGTGGGAAAGCCTCGAGGGACAGCCTCGAGGGAAAGCCACAGATCCCTTGATCCACGTGACAGGAAGCGTGACACTACTGCTGCAGCTCGGGAGGAAAGCGCACGTGCATGCCCCCACTCGAGACGAGGCCTGACTCCCCTGGGGAGACTCAGAAGCACCCCAAGATCCATGGCAACCCTGGAGAGGAATCCTCAGGTTCCGGCCCCGACTCCACACAAGGACTGAGGCCCCGGCATGGACGGGAGAGGAATCCCGAGAGGTCCCCTAGCAACTCGCATGGGGACTGGCCTTTCCTGAGGCCACCAGAGCGGGTCCCTGAGGTCCCCGTCGTAACTCGAGAAGACCTGCCGCAACTCGAGAAAATCCAGGAGGTTCTCCCCTCCAGGCGAGATGAGGCCCATTTCCGCTGAGGCGTCTCGAGGCTGATCACACCTCCCCTCTGGAACTTCGAAAGGCTCCTTCACACCCTTGGTGCAAATCAAGAAGTTCCCCGACATACCCGTCTCCACTCGAGAGGAATCACGAGGGTCCCGCCCACATCCAGAGGAGCCCTGTTTCCGCCTCGTAGCTCGAGATGAGGGATCCTTTCCCTGCTTCGTCGGGAAAGAGTTCCCGGCGTTCCCGTCGCATCTCAAGAGGAGGCCCTCTCAACAGGAACGGCGAGAGGAACTCCAGGGTCGTGCCACCATTCCAAGAGTCCCCCAGATGTCTCAGTCCATTCCAGAGGAACCTCTTTTCCCTTCACCGGCTCGTCTTTCACGCCGAGGATCGACTCACACCAAGGTGGCACGTGGCACAGCCCTGTGGGAAAGCCTCGTGGGAAAGCCTCGAGGGACAGCCTCGAGGGAAAGCCACAGATCCCTTGATCCACGTGACAGGAAGCGTGACACTACTGCTGCAGCTCGGGAGGAAAGCGCACGTGCATGCCCCCACTCGAGATGAGGCCTGACTCCCCTGGGGAGACTCAGAAGCACCCCAAGATCCATGGCAACACTGGAGAGGAATCCTCAGGTTCCGGCCCCGACTCCACACAAGGACTGAGGCCCCGGCATGGACGGGAGAGGAATCCCGAGAGGTCCCCTAGCAACTCGCATGGGGACTGGCCTTTCCTGAGGCCACCAGAGCGGGTCCCTGAGGTCCCCGTCGTACCTCGAGAAGACCTGCCGCAACTCGAGAAAATCCAGGAGGTTCTCCCCTCCAGGCGAGATGAGGCCCATTTCCGCTGAGGCGTCTCGAGGCTGATCACACCTCCCCTCTGGAACTTCGAAAGGGTCCTTCACACCCTTGGTGCAAATCAAGAAGTTCCCCGACATACCCGTCTCCACTCGAGAGGAATCACGAGGGTCCCGCCCACATCCAGAGGAGCCCCGTTTCCGCCTCGTAGCTCGAGATGAGGGATCCTTTCCCTGCTTCGTCGGGAAAGAGTTCCCGGCGTTCCCGTCGCATCTCAAGAGGAGGCCCTCTCAACAGGAACGGCGAGAGGAACTCCAGGGTCGTGCCACCATTCCAAGAGTCCCCCAGATGTCTCAGTCCATTCCAGAGGAACCTCTTTTCCCTTCACCGGCTCGTCTTTCACGCCGAGGATCGACTCACACCAAGGTGGCACGTGGCACAGCCCTGTGGGAAAGCCTCGTGGGAAAGCCTCGAGGGACAGCCTCGAGGGAAAGCCACAGATCCCTTGATCCACGTGACAGGAAGCGTGACCCTACTGCTGCAGCTCGGGAGGAAAGCGCACGTGCATGCCCCCACTCGAGACGAGGCCTGACTCCCCTGGGGAGACTCAGAAGCACCCCAAGATCCATGGCAACACTGGAGAGGAATCCTCAAGTTCCGGCCCCGACTCCACACAAGGACTGAGGCCCCGGCATGGACGGGAGAGGAATCCCGAGAGGTCCCCTAGCAACTCGCATGGGGACTGGCTTTTCCTGAGGCCACCAGAGCGGGTCCCTGAGGTCCCCGTCGTAACTCGAGAAGACCTGCCGCAACTCGAGAAAATCCAGGAGGTTCTCCCCTCCAGGCGAGATGAGGCCCATTTCCGCTGAGGCGTCTCGAGGCTGATCACACCTCACCTCTGGAACTTCGAAAGGGTCCTTCACACCCTTGGTGCAAATCAAGAAGTTCCCCGACATACCCGTCTCCATTCGAGAGGAATCACGAGGGTCCCGCCCACATCCAGAGGAGCCCCGTTTCCGCCTCGTAGCTCGAGATGAGGGATCCTTTCCCTGCTTCGTCGGGAAAGAGTTCCCGGCGTTCCCGTCGCATCTCAAGAGGAGGCCCTCTCAACAGGAACGGCGAGAGGAACTCCAGGGTCGTGCCACCATTCCAAGAGTCCCCCAGATGTCTCAGTCCATTCCAGAGGAACCTCTTTTCCCTTCACCGGCTCGTCTTTCACGCCGAGGATCGACTCACACCAAGGTGGCACGTGGCACAGCCCTGTGGGAAAGCCTCGTGGGAAAGCCTCGAGGGACAGCCTCGAGGGAAAGCCACAGATCCCTTGATCCACGTGACAGGAAGCGTGACACTACTGCTGCAGCTCGGGAGGAAAGCGCACGTGCATGCCCCCACTCGAGACGAGGCCTGACTCCCCTGGGGAGACTCAGAAGCACCCCAAGATCCATGGCAACACTGGAGAGGAATCCTCAGGTTCCGGCCCCGACTCCACACAAGGACTGAGGCCCCGGCATGGACGGGAGAGGAATCCCGAGAGGTCCCCTAGCAACTCGCATGGGGACTGGCCTTTCCTGAGGCCACCAGAGCAGGTCCCTGAGGTCCCCGTCGTAACTCGAGAAGACCTGCCGCAACTCGAGAAAATCCAGGAGGTTCTCCCCTCCAGGCGAGATGAGGCCCATTTCCGCTGAGGCGTCTCGAGGCTGATCACACCTCCCCTCTGGAACTTCGAAAGGGTCCTTCACACCCTTGGTGCAAATCAAGAAGTTCCCCGACATACCCGTCTCCACTCGAGAGGAATCACGAGGGTCCCGCCCACATCCAGAGGAGCCCCGTTTCCGCCTCGTAGCTCGAGATGAGGGATCCTTTCCCTGTTTCGTCGGGAAAGAGTTCCCGGCGTTCCCGTCGCATCTCAAGAGGAGGCCCTCTCAACAGGAACGGCGAGAGGAACTCCAGGGTCGTGCCACCATTCCAAGAGTCCCCCAGATGTCTCAGTCCATTCCAGAGGAACCTCTTTTCCCTTCACCGGCTCGACTTTCACGCCGAGGATCGACTCACACCAAGGTGGCACGTGGCACAGCCCTGTGGGAAAGCCTCGTGGGAAAGCCTCGAGGGACAGCCTCGAGGGAAAGCCACAGATCCCTTGATCCACGTGACAGGAAGCGTGACACTACTGCTGCAGCTCGGGAGGAAAGCGCATGTGCATGCCCCCACTCGAGACGAGGCCTGACTCTCCTGGGGAGACTCAGAAGCACCCCAAGATCCATGGCAACACTGGAGAGGAATCCTCAGGTTCCGGCCCCGACTCCACACAAGGACTGAGGCCCCGGCATGGACGGGAGAGGAATCCCGAGAGGTCCCCTAGCAACTCGCATGGGGACTGGCCTTTCCTGAGGCCACCAGAGCGGGTCCCTGATGTCCCCGTCGTAACTCGAGAAGACCTGCCGCAACTCGAGAAAATCCAGGAGGTTCTCCCCTCCAGGCGAGATGAGGCCCATTTCCGCTGAGGCGTCTCGAGGCTGATCACACCTCCCCTCTGGAACTTCGAAAGGGTCCTTCACACCCTTGGTGCAAATCAAGAAGTTCCCCGACATACCCGTCTCCACTCGAGAGGAATCACGAGGGTCCCGCCCACATCCAGAGGAGCCCCGTTTCCGCCTCGTAGCTCGAGATGAGGGATCCTTTCCCTGCTTCGTCGGGAAAGAGTTCCCGGCGTTCCCGTCGCATCTCAAGAGGAGGCCCTCTCAACAGGAACGGCGAGAGGAACTCCAGGGTCGTGCCACCATTCCAAGAGTCCCCCAGATGTCTCAGTCCATTCCAGAGGAACCTCTTTTCCCTTCACCGGCTCGTCTTTCACGCCGAGGATCGACTCACACCAAGGTGGCACGTGGCACAGCCCTGTGGGAAAGCCTCGTGGGAAAGCCTCAGGGGACAGCCTCGAGGGAAAGCCACAGATCCCTTGATCCACGTGACAGGAAGCGTGACCCTACTGCTGCAGCTCGGGAGGAAAGCGCACGTGCATGCCCCCACTCGAGACGAGGCCTGACTCCCCTGGGGAGACTCAGAAGCACCCCAAGATCCATGGCAACACTGGAGAGGAATCCTCAGGTTCCGGCCCCGACTCCACACAAGGACTGAGGCCCCGGCATGGACGGGAGAGGAATCCCGAGAGGTCCCCTAGCAACTCGCATGGGGACTGGCCTTTCCTGAGGCCACCAGAGCAGGTCCCTGAGGTCCCCGTCGTAACTCGAGAAGACCTGCCGCAACTCGAGAAAATCCACGAGGTTCTCCCCTCCAGGCGAGATGAGGCCCATTTCCGCTGAGGCGTCTCGAGGCTGATCACACCTCCCCTCTGGAACTTCGAAAGGGTCCTTCACACCCTTGGTGCAAATCAAGAAGTTCCCCGACATACCCGTCTCCACTCGAGAGGAATCACGAGGGTCCCGCCCACATCCAGAGGAGCCCCGTTTCCGCCTCGTAGCTCGAGATGAGGGATCCTTTCCCTGCTTCGTCGGGAAAGAGTTCCCGGCGTTCCCGTCGCATCTCAAGAGGAGGCCCTCTCAACAGAAACGGCGAGAGGAACTCCAGGGTCGTGCCACCATTCCAAGAGTCCCCCAGATGTCTCAGTCCATTCCAGAGGAAACTCTTTTCCCTTCACCGGCTCGTCTTTCACGCCGAGGATCGACTCACACCAAGGTGGCACGTGGCACAGCCCTGTGGGAAAGCCTCGTGGGAAAGCCTCGAGGGACAGCCTCGAGGGAAAGCCACAGATCCCTTGATCCACGTGACAGGAAGCGTGACACTACTGCTGCAGCTCGGGAGGAAAGCGCACGTGCATGCCCCCACTCGAGACGAGGCCTGACTCCCCTGGGGAGACTCAGAAGCACCCCAAGATCCATGGCAACACTGGAGAGGAATCCTCAGGTTCCGGCCCCGACTCCACACAAGGACTGAGGCCCCGGCATGGACGGGAGAGGAATCCCGAGAGGTCCCCTAGCAACTCGCATGGGGACTGGCCTTTCCTGAGGCCACCAGAGCGGGTCCCTGAGGTCCCCGTCGTAACTCGAGAAGACCTGCCGCAACTCGAGAAAATCCAGGAGGTTCTCCCCTCCAGGCGAGATGAGGCCCATTTCCGCTGAGGCGTCTCGAGGCTGATCACACCTCACCTCTGGAACTTCGAAAGGGTCCTTCACACCCTTGGTGCAAATCAAGAAGTTCCCCGACCTAGCCGTCTCCACTCGAGAGGAATCACGAGGGTCCCGCCCACATCCAGAGGAGCCCCGTTTCCGCCTCGTAGCTCGAGATGAGGGATCCTTTCCCTGCTTCGTCGGGAAAGAGTTCCCGGCGTTCCCGTCGCATCTCAAGAGGAGGCCCTCTCAACAGGAACGGCGAGAGGAACTCCAGGGTCGTGCCACCATTCCAAGAGTCCCCCAGATGTCTCAGTCCATTCCAGAGGAACCTCTTTTCCCTTCACCGGCTCGTCTTTCACGCCTAGGACCGACTCACACCAAGGTGGCACGTGGCACAGCCCTGTGGGAAAGCCTCGTGGGAAAGCCTCGAGGGACAGCCTCGAGGGAAAGCCACAGATCCCTTGATCCACGTGACAGGAAGCGTGACGCTACTGCTGCAGCTCGGGAGGAAAGCGCACGTGCATGCCCCCACTCGAGACGAGGCCTGACTCCCCTGGGGAGACTCAGAAGCACCCCAAGATCCATGGCAACACTGGAGAGGAATCCTCAGGTTCCGGCCCCGACTCCACACAAGGACTGAGGCCCCGGCATGGACGGGAGAGGAATCCCGAGAGGTCCCCTAGCAACTCGCATGGGGACTGGCCTTTCCTGAGGCCACCAGAGCGGGTCCCTGAGATCCCCGTCGTAACTCGAGAAGACCTGCCGCAACTCGAGAAAATCCAGGAGGTTCTCCCCTCCAGGCGAGATGAGGCCCATTTCCGCTGAGGCGTCTCGAGGCTGATCACACCTCCCCTCTGGAACTTCGAAAGGGTCCTTCACACCCTTGGTGCAAATCAAGAAGTTCCCCGACATACCCGTCTCCACTCGAGAGGAATCACGAGGGTCCCGCCCACATCCAGAGGAGCCCCGTTTCCGCCTCGTAGCTCGAGATGAGGGATCCTTTCCCTGCTTCGTCGGGAAAGAGTTCCCGGCGTTCCCGTCGCATCTCAAGAGGAGGCCCTCTCAACAGGAACGGCGAGAGGAACTCCAGGGTCGAGCCAGCATTCCAAGAGTCCCCCAGATGACTCAGTCCATTCCAGAGGAACCTCTTTTCCCTTCACCGGCTCGTCTTTCACGCCGAGGATCGACTCACACCAAGGTGGCACGTGGCACAGCCCTGTGGGAAAGCCTCGTGGGACAGCCTCGAGGGACAGCCTCGAGGGAAAGCCACAGATCCCTTGATCCACGTGACAGGAAGCGTGACCCTACTGCTGCAGCTCGGGAGGAAAGCGCACGTGCATGCCCCCACTCGAGACGAGGCCTGACTCCCCTGGGGAGACTCAGAAGCACCCCAAGATCCATGGCAACCCTGGAGAGGAATCCTCAGGTTCCGGCCCCGACTCCACACAAGGACTGAGGCCCCGGCATGGACGGGAGAGGAATCCCGAGAGGTCCCCTAGCAACTCGCATGGGGACTGGCCTTTCCTGAGGCCACCAGAGCGGGTCCCTGAGGTCCCCGTCGTAACTCGAGAAGACCTGCCGCAACTCGAGAAAATCCAGGAGGTTCTCCCCTCCAGGCGAGATGAGGCCCATTTCCGCTGAGGCGTCTCGAGGCTGATCACACCTCCCCTCTGGAACTTCGAAAGGCTCCTTCACACCCTTGGTGCAAATCAAGAAGTTCCCCGACATACCCGTCTCCACTCGAGAGGAATCACGAGGGTCCCGCCCACATCCAGAGGAGCCCCGTTTCCGCCTCGTAGCTCGAGATGAGGGATCCTTTCCCTGCTTCGTCGGGAAAGAGTTCCCGGCGTTCCCGTCGCATCTAAAGAGGAGGCCCTCTCAACAGGAACGGCGAGAGGAACTCCAGGGTCGTGCCACCATTCCAAGAGTCCCCCAGATGTCTCAGTCCATTCCAGAGGAACCTCTTTTCCCTTCACCGGCTCGTCTTTCACGCCGAGGATCGACTCACACCAAGGTGGCACGTGGCACAGCCCTGTGGGAAAGCCTCGTGGGAAAGCCTCGAGGGACAGCCTCGAGGGAAAGACACAGATCCCTTGATCCACGTGACAGGAAGCGTGACACTACTGCTGCAGCTCGGGAGGAAAGCGCACGTGCATGCCCCCACTCGAGACGAGGCCTGACTCCCCTGGGGAGACTCAGAAGCACCCCAAGATCCATGGCAACACTGGAGAGGAATCCTCAGGTTCCGGCCCCGACTCCACACAAGGACTGAGGCCCCGGCATGGACGGGAGAGGAATCCCGAGAGGTCCCCTAGCAACTCGCATGGGGACTGGCCTTTCCTGAGGCCACCAGAGCGGGTCCCTGAGGTCCCCGTCGTAACTCGAGAAGACCTGCCGCAACTCGAGAAAATCCAGGAGGTTCTCCCCTCCAGGCGAGATGAGGCCCATTTCCGCTGAGGCGTCTCGAGGCTGATCACACCTCCCCTCTGGAACTTCGAAAGGGTCCTTCACACCCTTGGTGCAAATCAAGAAGTTCCCCGACATACCCGTCTCCACTCGAGAGGAATCACGAGGGTCCCGCCCACATCCAGAGGAGCCCCGTTTCCGCCTCGTAGCTCGAGATGAGGGATCCTTTCCCTGCTTCGTCGGGAAAGAGTTCCCGGCGTTCCCGTCGCATCTCAAGAGGAGGCCCTCTCAACAGGAACGGCGAGAGGAACTCCAGGGTCGTGCCACCATTCCAAGAGTCCCCCAGATGTCTCAGTCCATTCCAGAGGAAACTCTTTTCCCTTCACCGGCTCGACTTTCACGCCGAGGATCGACTCACACCAAGGTGGCACGTGGCACAGCCCTGTGGGAAAGCCTCGTGGGAAAGCCTCGAGGGACAGCCTCGAGGGAAAGCCACAGATCCCTTGATCCACGTGACAGGAAGCGTGACACTACTGCTGCAGCTCGGGAGGAAAGCGCACGTGCATGCCCCCACTCGAGACGAGGCCTGACTCCCCTGGGGAGACTCAGAAGCACCCCAAGATCCATGGCAACACTGGAGAGGAATCCTCAGGTTCCGGCCCCGACTCCACACAAGGACTGAGGCCCCGGCATGGACGGGAGAGGAATCCCGAGAGGTCCCCTAGCAACTCGCATGGGGACTGGCCTTTCCTGAGGCCACCAGAGCGGGTCCCTGAGGTCCCCGTCGTACCTCGAGAAGACCTGCCGCAACTCGAGAAAATCCACGAGGTTCTCCCCTCCAGGCGAGATGAGGCCCATTTCCGCTGAGGCGTCTCGAGGCTGATCACACCTCCCCTCTGGAACTTCGAAAGGGTCCTTCACACCCTTGGTGCAAATCAAGAAGTTCCCCGACATACCCG
Organism: Budorcas taxicolor; assembly: GCF_023091745.1. Taxonomy (NCBI): domain Eukaryota; kingdom Metazoa; phylum Chordata; class Mammalia; order Artiodactyla; family Bovidae; genus Budorcas; species Budorcas taxicolor. Next base: position 23,986 of record NW_026292571.1, read on the forward strand.
TCTCCACTCGAGAGGAATCACGAGGGTCCCGCCCACATCCAGAGGAGCCCCGTTTCCGCCTCGTAGCTCGAGATGAGGGATCCTTTCCCTGCTTCGTCGGGAAAGAGTTCCCGGCGTTCCCGTCGCATCTCAAGAGGAGGCCCTCTCAACAGAAACGGCGAGAGGAACTCCAGGGTCGTGCCACCATTCCAAGAGTCCCCCAGATGTCTCAGTCCATTCCAGAGGAAACTCTTTTCCCTTCACCGGCTCGTCTTTCACGCCGAGGATCGACTCACACCAAGGTGGCACGTGGCACAGCCCTGTGGGAAAGCCTCGTGGGAAAGCCTCGAGGGACAGCCTCGAGGGAAAGCCACAGATCCCTTGATCCACGTGACAGGAAGCGTGACACTACTGCTGCAGCTCGGGAGGAAAGCGCACGTGCATGCCCCCACTCGAGACGAGGCCTGACTCCCCTGGGGAGACTCAGAAGCACCCCAAGATCCATGGCAACACTGGAGAGGAATCCTCAGGTTCCGGCCCCGACTCCACACAAGGACTGAGGCCCCGGCATGGACGGGAGAGGAATCCCGAGAGGTCCCCTAGCAACTCGCATGGGGACTGGCCTTTCCTGAGGCCACCAGAGCGGGTCCCTGAGGTCCCCGTCGTAACTCGAGAAGACCTGCCGCAACTCGAGAAAATCCAGGAGGTTCTCCCCTCCAGGCGAGATGAGGCCCATTTCCGCTGAGGCGTCTCGAGGCTGATCACACCTCACCTCTGGAACTTCGAAAGGGTCCTTCACACCCTTGGTGCAAATCAAGAAGTTCCCCGACCTAGCCGTCTCCACTCGAGAGGAATCACGAGGGTCCCGCCCACATCCAGAGGAGCCCCGTTTCCGCCTCGTAGCTCGAGATGAGGGATCCTTTCCCTGCTTCGTCGGGAAAGAGTTCCCGGCGTTCCCGTCGCATCTCAAGAGGAGGCCCTCTCAACAGGAACGGCGAGAGGAACTCCAGGGTCGTGCCACCATTCCAAGAGTCCCCCAGATGTCTCAGTCCATTCCAGAGGAACCTCTTTTCCCTTCACCGGCTCGTCTTTCACGCCTAGGACCGACTCACACCAAGGTGGCACGTGGCACAGCCCTGTGGGAAAGCCTCGTGGGAAAGCCTCGAGGGACAGCCTCGAGGGAAAGCCACAGATCCCTTGATCCACGTGACAGGAAGCGTGACGCTACTGCTGCAGCTCGGGAGGAAAGCGCACGTGCATGCCCCCACTCGAGACGAGGCCTGACTCCCCTGGGGAGACTCAGAAGCACCCCAAGATCCATGGCAACACTGGAGAGGAATCCTCAGGTTCCGGCCCCGACTCCACACAAGGACTGAGGCCCCGGCATGGACGGGAGAGGAATCCCGAGAGGTCCCCTAGCAACTCGCATGGGGACTGGCCTTTCCTGAGGCCACCAGAGCGGGTCCCTGAGGTCCCCGTCGTAACTCGAGAAGACCTGCCGCAACTCGAGAAAATCCAGGAGGTTCTCCCCTCCAGGCGAGATGAGGCCCATTTCCGCTGAGGCGTCTCGAGGCTGATCACACCTCCCCTCTGGAACTTCGAAAGGGTCCTTCACACCCTTGGTGCAAATCAAGAAGTTCCCCGACATACCCGTCTCCACTCGAGAGGAATCACGAGGGTCCCGCCCACATCCAGAGGAGCCCCGTTTCCGCCTCGTAGCTCGAGATGAGGGATCCTTTCCCTGCTTCGTCGGGAAAGAGTTCCCGGCGTTCCCGTCGCATCTCAAGAGGAGGCCCTCTCAACAGGAACGGCGAGAGGAACTCCAGGGTCGAGCCAGCATTCCAAGAGTCCCCCAGATGACTCAGTCCATTCCAGAGGAACCTCTTTTCCCTTCACCGGCTCGTCTTTCACGCCGAGGATCGACTCACACCAAGGTGGCACGTGGCACAGCCCTGTGGGAAAGCCTCGTGGGACAGCCTCGAGGGACAGCCTCGAGGGAAAGCCACAGATCCCTTGATCCACGTGACAGGAAGCGTGACACTACTGCTGCAGCTCGGGAGGAAAGCGCACGTGCATGCCCCCACTCGAGACGAGGCCTGACTCCCCTGGGGAGACTCAGAAGCACCCCAAGATCCATGGCAACCCTGGAGAGGAATCCTCAGGTTCCGGCCCCGACTCCACACAAGGACTGAGGCCCCGGCATGGACGGGAGAGGAATCCCGAGAGGTCCCCTAGCAACTCGCATGGGGACTGGCCTTTCCTGAGGCCACCAGAGCGGGTCCCTGAGGTCCCCGTCGTAACTCGAGAAGACCTGCCGCAACTCGAGAAAATCCAGGAGGTTCTCCCCTCCAGGCGAGATGAGGCCCATTTCCGCTGAGGCGTCTCGAGGCTGATCACACCTCCCCTCTGGAACTTCGAAAGGCTCCTTCACACCCTTGGTGCAAATCAAGAAGTTCCCCGACATACCCGTCTCCACTCGAGAGGAATCACGAGGGTCCCGCCCACATCCAGAGGAGCCCCGTTTCCGCCTCGTAGCTCGAGATGAGGGATCCTTTCCCTGTTTCGTCGGGAAAGAGTTCCCGGCGTTCCCGTCGCATCTCAAGAGGAGGCCCTCTCAACAGGAACGGCGAGAGGAACTCCAGGGTCGTGCCACCATTCCAAGAGTCCCCCAGATGTCTCAGTCCATTCCAGAGGAACCTCTTTTCCCTTCACCGGCTCGACTTTCACGCCGAGGATCGACTCACACCAAGGTGGCACGTGGCACAGCCCTGTGGGAAAGCCTCGTGGGAAAGCCTCGAGGGACAGCCTCGAGGGAAAGCCACAGATCCCTTGATCCACGTGACAGGAAGCGTGACACTACTGCTGCAGCTCGGGAGGAAAGCGCATGTGCATGCCCCCACTCGAGACGAGGCCTGACTCTCCTGGGGAGACTCAGAAGCACCCCAAGATCCATGGCAACACTGGAGAGGAATCCTCAGGTTCCGGCCCCGACTCCACACAAGGACTGAGGCCCCGGCATGGACGGGAGAGGAATCCCGAGAGGTCCCCTAGCAACTCGCATGGGGACTGGCCTTTCCTGAGGCCACCAGAGCGGGTCCCTGATGTCCCCGTCGTAACTCGAGAAGACCTGCCGCAACTCGAGAAAATCCAGGAGGTTCTCCCCTCCAGGCGAGATGAGGCCCATTTCCGCTGAGGCGTCTCGAGGCTGATCACACCTCCCCTCTGGAACTTCGAAAGGGTCCTTCACACCCTTGGTGCAAATCAAGAAGTTCCCCGACATACCCGTCTCCACTCGAGAGGAATCACGAGGGTCCCGCCCACATCCAGAGGAGCCCCGTTTCCGCCTCGTAGCTCGAGATGAGGGATCCTTTCCCTGCTTCGTCGGGAAAGAGTTCCCGGCGTTCCCGTCGCATCTCAAGAGGAGGCCCTCTCAACAGGAACGGCGAGAGGAACTCCAGGGTCGTGCCACCATTCCAAGAGTCCCCCAGATGTCTCAGTCCATTCCAGAGGAACCTCTTTTCCCTTCACCGGCTCGTCTTTCACGCCGAGGATCGACTCACACCAAGGTGGCACGTGGCACAGCCCTGTGGGAAAGCCTCGTGGGAAAGCCTCAGGGGACAGCCTCGAGGGAAAGCCACAGATCCCTTGATCCACGTGACAGGAAGCGTGACCCTACTGCTGCAGCTCGGGAGGAAAGCGCACGTGCATGCCCCCACTCGAGACGAGGCCTGACTCCCCTGGGGAGACTCAGAAGCACCCCAAGATCCATGGCAACACTGGAGAGGAATCCTCAGGTTCCGGCCCCGACTCCACACAAGGACTGAGGCCCCGGCATGGACGGGAGAGGAATCCCGAGAGGTCCCCTAGCAACTCGCATGGGGACTGGCCTTTCCTGAGGCCACCAGAGCAGGTCCCTGAGGTCCCCGTCGTAACTCGAGAAGACCTGCCGCAACTCGATAAAATCCACGAGGTTCTCCCCTCCAGGCGAGATGAGGCCCATTTCCGCTGAGGCGTCTCGAGGCTGATCACACCTCCCCTCTGGAACTTCGAAAGGGTCCTTCACACCCTTGGTGCAAATCAAGAAGTTCCCCGACATACCCGTCTCCACTCGAGAGGAATCACGAGGGTCCCGCCCACATCCAGAGGAGCCCCGTTTCCGCCTCGTAGCTCGAGATGAGGGATCCTTTCCCTGCTTCGTCGGGAAAGAGTTCCCGGCGTTCCCGTCGCATCTCAAGAGGAGGCCCTCTCAACAGGAACGGCGAGAGGAACTCCAGGGTCGTGCCACCATTCCAAGAGTCCCCCAGATGTCTCAGTCCATTCCAGAGGAACCTCTTTTCCCTTCACCGGCTCGTCTTTCACGCCGAGGATCGACTCACACCAAGGTGGCACGTGGCACAGCCCTGTGGGAAAGCCTCGTGGGAAAGCCTCGAGGGACAGCCTCGAGGGAAAGCCACAGATCCCTTGATCCACGTGACAGGAAGCGTGACCCTACTGCTGCAGCTCGGGAGGAAAGCGCACGTGCATGCCCCCACTCGAGACGAGGCCTGACTCCCCTGGGGAGACTCAGAAGCACCCCAAGATCCATGGCAACACTGGAGAGGAATCCTCAAGTTCCGGCCCCGACTCCACACAAGGACTGAGGCCCCGGCATGGACGGGAGAGGAATCCCGAGAGGTCCCCTAGCAACTCGCATGGGGACTGGCCTTTCCTGAGGCCACCAGAGCGGGTCCCTGAGGTCCCCGTCGTAACTCGAGAAGACCTGCCGCAACTCGAGAAAATCCAGGAGGTTCTCCCCTCCAGGCGAGATGAGGCCCATTTCCGCTGAGGCGTCTCGAGGCTGATCACACCTCACCTCTGGAACTTCGAAAGGGTGCTTCACACCCTTGGTGCAAATCAAGAAGTTCCCCGACCTAGCCGTGTCCACTCGAGGGGAATCACGGGGGTCCCGCCCACATCCAGAGGAGCCCCGTTTCCGCCTCGTAGCTCGAGATGAGGGTTCCTTTCCCTGCTTCGTCGGGAAAGAGTTCCCGGCATTCCCGTCGCATCTCAAGAGGAGGCCCTCTCAACAGGAACGGCGAGAGGAACTCCAGGGTCGTGCCACCATTCCAAGAGTCCCCCAGATGTCTCAGTCCATTCCAGAGGAACCTCTTTTCCCTTCACCGGCTCGTCTTTCACGCCGAGGATCGACTCACACAAAGGTGGCACGTGGCACAGCCCTGTGGGAAAGCCTCGTGGGAAAGCCTCGAGGGACAGCCTCGAGGGAAAGCCACAGATCCCTTGATCCACGTGAAAGGAAGCGTGACCCTACTGCTGCAGCTCGGGAGGAAAGCGCACGTGCATGCCCCCACTCGAGACGAGGCCTGACTCCCCTGGGGAGACTCAGAAGCACCCCAAGATCCATGGCAACACTGGAGAGGAATCCTCAGGTTCCGGCCCCGACTCCACACAAGGACTGAGGCCCCGGCATGGACGGGAGAGGAATCCCGAGAGGTCCCCTAGCAATTCACATGGGGACTGGCCTTTCCTGAGGCCACAAGAGCAGGTCCCTGAGGTCCCCGTCGTAACTCGAGAAGACCTGCCGCAACTCGAGAAAATCCAGGAGGTTCTCCCCTCCAGGCGAGATGAGGCCCATTTCCGCTCAGGCGTCTCGAGGCTGATCACACCTCCCCTCTGGAACTTCGAAAGGGTCCTTCACACCCTTGGTGCAAATCAAGAAGTTCCCCGACATACCCGTCTCCACTCGAGAGGAATCACGAGGGTCCCGCCCACATCCAGAGGAGCCCCGTTTCCGCCTCGTAGCTCGAGATGAGGGATCCTTTCCCTGCTTCGTCGGGAAAGAGTTCCCGGCGTTCCCGTCGCATCTCAAGAGGAGGCCCTCTCAACAGGAACGGCGAGAGGAACTCCAGGGTCGTGCCACCATTCCAAGAGTCCCCCAGATGTCTCAGTCCATTCCAGAGGAACCTCTTTTCCCTTCACCGGCTCGTCTTTCACGCCGAGGATCGACTCACACCAAGGTGGCACGTGGCACAGCCCTGTGGGAAAGCCTCGTGGCAAAGCCTCGAGGGACAGCCTCGAGGGAAAGCCACAGATCCCTTGATCCACGTGACAGGAAGCGTGACACTACTGCTGCAGCTCGGGAGGAAAGCGCACGTGCATGCCCCCACTCGAGACGAGGCCTGACTCCCCTGGGGAGACTCAGAAGCACCCCAAGATCCATGGCAACACTGGAGAGGAATCCTCAGGTTCCGGCCCCGACTCCACACAAGGACTGAGGCCCCGGCATGGACGGGAGAGGAATCCCGAGAGGTCCCCTAGCAACTCGCATGGGGACTGGCCTTTCCTGAGGCCACCAGAGCAGGTCCCTGAGGTCCCCGTCGTAACTCGATAAGACCTGCCGCAACTCGAGAAAATCCAGGAGGTTCTCCCCTCCAGGCGAGATGAGGCCCATTTCCGCTGAGGCGTCTCGAGGCTGATCACACCTCCCCTCTGGAATTCGAAAGGGTCCTTCACACCCTTGGTGCAAATCAAGAAGTTCCCCGACATACCCGTCTCCACTCGAGAGGAATCACGAGGGTCCCGCCCACATCCAGAGGAGCCCCGTTTCCGCCTCGTAGCTCGAGATGAGGGATCCTTTCCCTGCTTCGTCGGGAAAGAGTTCCCGGCGTTCCCGTCGCATCTCAAGAGGAGGCCCTCTCAACAGGAACGGCGAGAGGAACTCCAGGGTCGTGCCACCATTCCAAGAGTCCCCCAGATGTCTCAGTCCATTCCAGAGGAAACTCTTTTCCATTCACCGGCTCGACTTTCACGCCGAGGATCGACTCACACCAAGGTGGCACGTGGCACAGCCCTGTGGGAAAGCCTCGTGGGAAAGCCTCGAGGGACAGCCTCGAGGGAAAGCCACAGATCCCTTGATCCACGTGACAGGAAGCGTGACACTACTGCTGCAGCTCGGGAGGAAAGCGCACGTGCATGCCCCCACTCGAGACGAGGCCTGACTCCCCTGGGGAGACTCAGAAGCACCCCAAGATCCATGGCAACACTGGAGAGGAATCCTCAGGTTCCGGCCCCGACTCCACACAAGGACTGAGGCCCCGGCATGGACGGGAGAGGAATCCCGAGAGGTCCCCTAGCAACTCGCATGGGGACTGGCCTTTCCTGAGGCCACCAGAGCGGGTCCCTGAGGTCCCCGTCGTAACTCGAGAAGACCTGCCGCAACTCGAGAAAATCCAGGAGGTTCTCCCCTCCAGGCGAGATGAGGCCCATTTCCGCTGAGGCGTCTCGAGGCTGATCACACCTCCCCTCTGGAACTTCGAAAGGGTCCTTCACACCCTTGGTGCAAATCAAGAAGTTCCCCGACCTAGCCGTCTCCACTCGAGAGGAATCACGAGGGTCCCGCCCACATCCAGAGGAGCCCCGTTTCCGCCTCGTAGCTCGAGATGAGGGATCCTTTCCCTGCTTCTTCGGGAAAGAGTTTCCGGCATTCCCGTCGCATCTCAAGAGGAGGCCCTCTCAACAGGAACGGCGAGAGGAACTCCAGGGTCATGCCACCATTCCAAGAGTCCCCCAGATGTCTCAGTCCATTCCAGAGGAACCTCTTTTCCCTTCACCGGCTCGTCTTTCACGCCGAGGATCGACTCACACCAAGGTGGCACGTGGCACAGCCCTGTGGGAAAGCCTCGTGGGAAAGCCTCGAGGGACAGCCTCGAGGGAAAGCCACAGATCCCTTGATCCACGTGACAGGAAGCGTGACCCTACTGCTGCAGCTCGGGAGGAAAGCGCACGTGCATGCCCCCACACGAGACGAGGCCTGACTCCCCTGGGGAGACTCAGAAGCACCCCAAGATCCATGGCAACACTGGAGAGGAATCCTCAAGTTCCGGCCCCGACTCCACACAAGGACTGAGGCCCCGGCATGGACGGGAGAGGAAACCCGAGAGGTCCCCTAGCAACTCGCATGGGGACTGGCCTTTCCTGAGGCCACAGAGCGGGTCCCTGTGGTCCCCGTCGTAACTCGAGAAGACCTGCCGCAACTCGAGAAAATCCAGGAGGTACTCCCCTCCAGGCAAGATGAGGCCCATTTCCGCTGAGGCGTCTCGAGGCTGATCACACCTCACGTCTGGAACTTCGAAATGGTCCTTCACACCCTTGGTGCAAATCAAGAAGTTCCCCGACCTAGCCGTGTCCACTCGAGAGGAATCACGAGGGTCCCGCCCACATCCAGAGGAGCCCCGTTTCCGCCTCGTAGCTCGAGATGAGGGATCCTTTCCCTGCTTCGTCGGGAAAGAGTTCCCGGCGTTCCCGTCACATCTCAAGAGGAGGCCCTCTCAACAGGAACGGCGAGAGGAACTCCAGGGTCGTGCCACCATTCCAAGAGTCCCCCAGATGTCTCAGTCCATTCCAGAGGAACCTCTTTTCCCTTCACCGGCTCGTCTTTCACGCCGAGGATCGACTCACACCAAGGTGGCACGTGGCACAGCCCTGTGGGAAAGTCTCGTGGGAAAGCCTCGAGGGACAGCCTCGAGGGAAAGCCACAGATCCCTTGATCCACGTGACAGGAAGCGTGACACTACTGCTGCAGCTCGGGAGGAAAGCGCACGTGCGTGCCCCCACTCGAGACGAGGCCTGACTCCCCTGGGGAGACTCAGAAGCACCCCAAGATCCATGGCAACACTGGAGAGGAATCCTCAGGATCCGGCCCCGACTCCACACAAGGACTGAGGCACCGGCATGGACGGGAGAGGAATCCCAAGAGGTCCCCTAGCAACTCGCATGGGGACTGGCCTTTCCCGAGGCCACCAGAGCGGGTCCCTGAGGTCCCCGTCGTAACTCGAGAAGACCTGCCGCAACTGGAGAAAATCCAGGAGGTTCTACCCTCCAGGCGAGATGAGGCCCATTTCTGCTGAGGCTTCTCGAGGCTGATCACACCTCACCTCTGGAACTTCGAAAGGGTCCTTCACACCCTTGGTGCAAATCAAGAAGTTCCCCGACCTAGCCGTCTCCACTCGAGAGTTATCACGAGGGTCCCGCCCACATCCAGAGGAGCCCCGTTTCCGCCTCGTAGCTCGAGATGAGGGATCCTTTCCCTGCTTCGTCGGGAAAGAGTTCCCGGCGTTCCCGTCGCATCTCAAGGGGAGGCCCTCTCAACAGGAACGGCGAGAGGAACTCCAGGGTCGTGCACCATTCAAAGAGTCCCACAGATGTCTCAGTCCATTCCAGAGGAACCTCTTTTCCCTTCACCGGCTCGTCTTTCACGCCGAGGATCGACTCACAACAAGGTGGCACGTGGCACAGCCCTGTGGGAAAGCCTCGTGGGAAAGCCTCTAGGGACAGCCTCGAGGGAAAGCCACAGATCCCTTGATCCAAGTGACAGGAAGCGTGACACTACTGCTGCAGCTCGGGAGGAAAGCGGACGTGCAAGCCCCCACTCGAGACGAGGCCTGACTCCCCTGGGGAGACTCAGAAGCACCCCAAGATCCATGGCAACACTGGAGAGGAATCCTCAGGTTCCGGCCCCGACTCCACACAAGGACTGAGGCCCCGGCATGGACGGGAGAGGAATCCCGAGAGGTCCCCTAGCAACTCGCATGGGGACTGGCCTTTCCTGAGGCCACCAGAGCGGGTCCCTGAGGTCCCCGTCGTAACTCGAGAAGACCTGCCGCAACTCGAGAAAATCCAGGAGGTTCTCCCCTCCAGGCGAGATGAGGCCCATTTCCCCTGAGGCGTCTCGAGGCTGATCACAACTCACCTCTGGAACTTCGAAAGGGTCCTTCACACCCTTGGTGCAAATCAAGACGTTCCCCGACATACCCGTCTCCACTCGAGAGGAATCACGAGGGTCCCGCCCACATCCAGAGGAGCCCCGTTTCCGCCTCGTAGCTCGAGATGAGGGATCCTTTCCCTGCTTCGTCGGGAAAGAGTTCCCGGCGTTCCCGTCGCATCTCAAGAGGAGGCCCTCTCAACAGGAACGGCGAGAGGAACTCCAGGGTCGTGCCACCATTCCAAGAGTCCCCCAGATGTCTCAGTCCATTCCAGAGGAACCTCTTTTCCCTTCACTGGCTCGTCTTTCACGCCGAGGATCGACTCACAACAAGGTGGCACGTGGCACAGCCCTGTGGGAAAGCCTCGTGGGAAAGCCTCGAGGGACAGCCTCGAGGGAAAGCCACAGATCCCTTGATCCACGTGACAGGAAGCGTGACCTTACTGCTGCAGCTCGGGAGGAAAGCGCACGTGCATGCCCCCACTCGAGACGAGGCCTGACTCCCCTGGGGAGACTCAGAAGCACCCCAAGATCCATGGCAACACTGGAGAGGAATCCTCAGGTTCCGGCCCCGACTCCACACAAGGACTGAGGCCCCGGAATGAACGGGAGAGGAATCCCGAGAGGTCCCCTAGCAACTCGCATGGGGACTGGCCTTTCCTGAGGCCACAAGAGCGGGTCCCTGAAGTCCCCGTCGTAACTCGAGAAGACCTGCCGCAACTCGAGAAAATCCAGGAGGTTCTCCCCTCCAGGCGAGATGAGGCCCATTTCCGCTGAGGCGTCTCGAGGCTGATCACAACTCACCTCTGGAACTTCGAAAGGGTCCTTCACACCCTTGGTGCAAATCAAGACGTTCCCCGACATACCCGTCTCCACTCGAGAGGAATCACGAGGGTCCCGCCCACATCCAGAGGAGCCCCGTTTCCGCCTCGTAGCTCGAGATGAGGGATCCTTTCCCTGCTTCGTCGGGAAAGAGTTCCCGGCGTTCCCGTCGCATCTCAAGAGGAGGCCCTCTCAACAGGAACGGCGAGAGGAACTCCAGGGTCGTGCCACCATTCCAAGAGTCCCCCAGATGTCTCAGTCCATTCCAGAGGAACCTCTTTTCCCTTCACCGGCTCGTCTTTCACGCCGAGGATCGACTGACACCAAGGTGGCACGTGGCACAGCCCTGTGGGAAAGCCTCGTGGGAAAGCCTCGAGGGACAGCCTCGAGGGAAAGCCACAGATCCCTTGATCCACGTGACAGGAAGCGTGACACTACTGCTGCAGCTCGGGAGGAAAGCGCACGTGCATGCCCCCACTCGAGACGAGGCCTGACTCCCCTGGGGAGACTCAGAAGCACCCCAAGATCCATGGCAACACTGGAGAGGAATCCTCAGGTTCCGGCCCCGAGTCCACACAAGGACTGTGGCCCCGGCATGGACGGGAGAGGAATCCCGAGTGGTCCCCTAGCAACTCACATGGGGACTGGCCTTTTCTGAGGCCACCAGAGCGGGTCCCTGAGGTCCCCGTCGTAACTCGAGAAGACCTGCCGCAACTGGAGAAAATCCAGGAGGTTCTCCCCTCCAGGCGAGATGAGGCCCATTTCCGCTGAGGCGTCTCGAGGCTGATCACACCTCACCTCTGGAACTTCGAAAGGGTACTTCACACCCTTGGTGCAAATCAAGAAGTTCCCCGACATACCCGTCTCCACTCAAGAGGAATCACGAGGGTCCCGCCCACATCCAGAGGAGCCCCGTTTCCGCCTCGTAGCTCGAGATGAGGGATCCTTTCCCTGCTTCGTCGGGAAAGAGTTCCCGGCGTTCCCGTCGCATTTCAAGAGGAGGCCCTCTCAACAGGAACGGCGAGAGGAACTCCAGGGTCGTGCCACCATTCCAAGGGTCCCCCAGATGTCTCAGTCCATTCCAGAGGAACCTCTTTTCCATTCACCGGCTCGACTTTCACGCCGAGGATCGACTCACACCAAGGTGGCACGTGGCACAGCCCTGTGGGAAAGCCTCGTGGGAAAGCCTCGAGGGACAGCCTCGAGGGAAAGCCACAGATCCCTTGATCCACGTGACAGGAAGCGTGACACTACTGCTGCAGCTCGGGAGGAAAGCGCACGTGCGTGCCCCCACTCGAGACGAGGCCTGACTCCCCTGGGGAGACTCAGAAGCACCCCAAGATCCATGGCAACACTGGAGAGGTATCCTCAGGATCCGGCCCCGACTCCACACAAGGACTGAGGCACCGGCATGGACGGGAGAGGAATCCCGAGAGGTCCCCTAGCAACTCGCATGGGGACTGGCCTTTCCCGAGGCCACCAGAGCGGGTCCCTGAGGTCCCCGTCGTAACTCGAGAAGACCTGCCGCAACTGGAGAAAATCCAGGAGGTTCTAGCCTCCAGGCGAGATGAGGCCCATTTCCGCTGAGGCGTCTCGAGGCTGATCACACCTCACCTCTGGAACTTCGAAAGGGTCCTTCACACCCTTGGTGCAAATCAAGAAGTTCCCCGACATACCCGTCTCCACTCGAGAGGAATCACGAGGGTCCCGCCCACATCCAGAGGAGCCCCGTTTCCGCCTCGTAGCTCGAGATGAGGGATCCTTTCCCTGCTTCGTCGGGAAAGAGTTCCCGGCGTTCCCGTCGCATCTCAAGAGGAGGCCCTCTCAACAGGAACGGCGAGAGGAACTCCAGGGTCTTGCCACCATTCCAAGAGTCCCCCAGATGTCTCAGTCCATTCCAGAGGAACCTCTTTTCCCTTCACCGGCTCGTCTTTCACGCCGAGGATCGACTCTCACCAAGGTGGCACGTGGCACAGCCCTGTGGGAAAGCCTCGTGGGAAAGCCTTGAGGGACAGCCTCGAGGGAAAGCCACAGATCCCTTGATCCACGTGACAGGAAGCGTGACACTACTGCTGCAGCTCGGGAGGAAAGCGCACGTGCATGCCCCCACTCGAGACGAGGCCTGACTCCCCTGGGGAGACTCAGAAGCACCCCAAGATCCATGGCAACACTGGAGAGGAATCCTCAGGTTCCGGCCCCGAGTCCACACAAGGACTGAGGCCCCGGCATGGACGGGAGAGGAATCCCGAGAGGTCCCCTAGCAACTCGCATGGGGACTGGCCTTTCCTGAGGCCACCAGAGAGGGTCCCTGAGGTCCCCTTCGTAACTCGAGAAGACCTGCCGCAACTGGAGAAAATCCAGGAGGTTCTCCCCTCCAGGCAAGATGAGGCCCATTTCCGCTGAGGCGTCTCGAGGCTGATCACACCTCACCTCTGGAACTTCGAAAGGGTCCTTCACACCCTTGGTGCAAATCAAGAAGTTCCCCGACCTAGCCGTGTCCACTCGAGAGGAATCACGAGGGTCCCGCCCACATCCAGAGGAGCCCCGTTTCCGCCTCGTAGCTCGAGATGAGGGATCCTTTCCCTGCTTCGTCGGGAAAGAGTTCCCGGCGTTCCCGTCGCATCTCAAGAGGAGGCCCTCTCAACAGGAACGGCGAGAGGAACTCCAGGGTCGTGCCACCATTCCAAGAGTCCCCCAGATATCTCAGTCCATTACAGAGGAACCTCTTTTCCATTCACCGGCTCGTCTTTCACGCCGAGGATCGACTCACACCAAGGTGGCACGTGGCACAGCCCTGTGGGAAAGCCTCGTGGGAAAGCCTCGAGGGACAGCCTCGAGGGAAAGCCACAGATCCCTTGATCCACGTGACAGGAAGCGTGACACTACTGCTGCAGCTCGGGAGGAAAGCGCACGTGCGTGCCCCCACTCGAGACGAGGCCTGACTCCCCTGGGGAGACTCAGAAGCACCCCAAGATCCATGGCAACACTGGAGAGGAATCCTCAGGATCCGGCCCCGACTCCACACAAGGACTGAGGCACCGGCATGGACGGGAGAGTAATCCCGAGAGGTCCCCTAGCAACTCGCATGGGGACTGGCCTTTCCTGAGGCCACCAGAGCGGGTCCCTGAGGTCCCCGTCGTAACTCGAGAAGACCTGCCGCAACTGGAGAAAATCCAGGAGGTTCTCCCCTCCAGGCGAGATGAGGCCCATTTCCGCTGAGGCGTCTCGAGGCTGATCACACCTCACCTCTGGAACTTCGAAAGGGTCCTTCACACCCTTGGTGCAAATCAAGAAGTTCCCCGACATACCCGTCTCCACTCGAGAGGAATCGCGAGGGTCCCGCCCACATCCAGAGGAGCCCCGTTTCCGCCTCGTAGCTCGAGATGAGGGATCCTTTCCCTGCTTCGTTGGGAAAGAGTTCCCGGCGTTCCCGTCGCATCTCAAGAGGAGACCCTCTCAACAGGAACGGCGAGAGGAACTCCAGGGTCGTGCCACCATTCCAAGAGTCCCCCAGATGTCTCAGTCCATTCCAGAGGAACCTCTTTTCCCTTCACCGGCTCGTCTTTCACGCCGAGGATCGACTCACACCGAGGTGGCTCGTGGCACAGCCCTGTGGGAAAGCCTCGTGGGAAAGCCTCGAGGGACAGCCTCGAGGGAAAGCCACAGATCCCTTGATCCACGTGACAGGAAGCGTGACACTACTGCTGCAGCTCGGGAGGAAAGCGCACGTGCATGCCCCCACTCGAGACGAGGCCTGACTCCCCTGGGGAGACTCAGAAGCACCCCAAGATCCATGGCAACACTGGAGAGGAATCCTCAGGTTCCGGCCCCGACTCCACACAAGGACTGAGGCCCCAGCATGGACGGGAGAGGAATCCCGAGAGGTCCCCTAGCAACTCGCATGGGGACTGGCCTTTCCTGAGGCCACCAGAGCGGGTCCCTGAGGTCCCCGTCGTAACTCGAGAAGACCTGCCGCAACTCGAGAAAATCCAGGAGGTTCTCCCCTCCAGGCGAGATGAGGCCCATTTCCGCTGAGGCGTCTCGAGGCTGATCACACCTCCCCTCTGGAACTTCGAAAGGGTCCTTCACACCCTTCGTGCAAATCAAGAAGTTCCCCGACATAGCCGTCTCCACTCGAGAGGAATCACGAGGGTCCCGCCCACATCCAGAGGAGCCCCGTTTCCGCCTTGTAGCTCGAGATGAGGGATCCTTTCCCTGCTTCGTCGGGAAAGAGTTCCCGGCGTTCCCGTCGCACCTCAAGAGGAGACCCTCTCAACAAGAACGGCCAGAGGAACTCCAGGTGGTGCCACCATTCCAAGAGTCCCCCAGATGTCTCAGTCCATTCCAGAGGAACCTCTTTTCCCTTCACCGGCTCCTCTTTCACGCCGAGGATCGACTCACACCAAGGTGGCACGTGGCACAGCCCTGTGGGAAAGCCTCGTGGGAAAGCCTCGAGGGACAGCCTCGAGGGAAAGCCACAGATCCCTTGATCCACGTGACAGGAAGCGTGACACTACTGCTGCAGCTCGGGAGGAAAGCGCACGTGCATGCCCCCAGTCGAGACGAGGCCTGACTCCCCTGGGGAGACTCAGAAGCACCCCACGATCCATGGCAACACTGGAGAGGAATCCTCAGGTTCCGGCCCCGCCTCCACACAAGGACTGAGGCCCCGGCATGGACGGGAGAGGAATCCCGAGAGGTCCCCTAGCAACTCGCATGGGGACTGGCCTTTCCTGAGGCCACCAGAGCGGGTCCCTGAGGTCCCCGTCGTAACTCGAGAAGACCTGCCGCAACTGGAGAAAATCCAGGAGGTTCTCCCCTCCAGGCAAGATGAGGCCCATTTCCGCTGAGGCGTCACGAGGCTGATCACACCTCACCTCTGGAACTTCGAAAGGGTCCTTCACACCCTTGGTGCAAATCAAGAAGTTCCCCGACCTAGCCGTGTCCATTCGAGAGGAATCACGAGGGTCCCGCCCACATCCAGAGGAGCCCCGTTTCCACCTCGTAGCTCGAGATGAGGGATCCTTTCCCTGCTTCGTCGGGAAAGAGTTCCCGGCGTTCCCGTCGCATCTCAAGTGGAGGCCCTCTCAACAGGAACGGCGAGAGGAACTCCAGGGTCGTGCCACCATTCCAAGAGTCCCCCAGATATCTCAGTCCATTACAGAGGAACCTCTTTTCCATTCACCGGCTCGTCTTTCACGCCGAGGATCGACTCACACCAAGGTGGCACGTGGCACAGCCCTGTGGGAAAGCCTCGTGGGAAAGCCTCGAGGGACAGCCTCGAGGGAAAGCCACAGATCCCTTGATCCACGTGACAGGAAGCGTGACACTACTGCTGCAGCTCGGGAGGAAAGCGCACGTGCGTGCCCCCACTCGAGACGAGGCCTGACTCCCCTGGGGAGACTCAGAAGCACCCCAAGATCCATGGCAACACTGGAGAGGAATCCTCAGGATCCGGCCCCGACTCCACACAAGGACTGAGGCACCGGCATGGACGGGAGAGTAATCCCGAGAGGTCCCCTAGCAACTCGCATGGGGACTGGCCTTTCCTGAGGCCACCAGAGCGGGTCCCTGAGGTCCCCGTCGTAACTCGAGAAGACCTGCCGCAACTGGAGAAAATCCAGGAGGTTCTCCCCTCCAGGCGAGATGAGGCCCATTTCCGCTGAGGCGTCTCGAGGCTGATCACACCTCACCTCTGGAACTTCGAAAGGGTCCTTCACACCCTTGGTGCAAATCAAGAAGTTCCCCGACCTAGCCGTGTCCACTCGAGAGGAATCACGAGGGTCCCGCCCACATCCAGAGGAGCCCCGTTTCCGCCTCGTAGCTCGAGATGAGGGATCCTTTCCCTGCTTCGTCGGGAAAGAGTTCCCGGCGTTCCCGTCGCATCTCAAGAGGAGGCCCTCTCAACAGGAACGGCGAGAGGAACTCCAGGGTCGTGCCACCATTCCAAGAGTCCCCCAGATGTCTCAGTCCATTCCAGAGGAACCTCTTTTCCCTTCACCGGCTCGTCTTTCACGCCGAGGATCGACTGACACCAAGGTGGCACGTGGCACAGCCCTGTGGGAAAGCCTCGTGGGAAAGCCTCGAGGGACAGCCTCGAGGGAAAGCCACAGATCCCTTGATCCACGTGACAGGAAGCGTGACACTACTGCTGCAGCTCGGGAGGAAAGCGCACGTGCATGCTCCCACTCGAGACGAGGCCTGACTCCCCTGGGGAGACTCAGAAGCACCCCAAGATCCATGGCAACACTGGAGAGGAATCCTCAGGTTCCGGCCCCGACTCCACACAAGGACTGTGGCCCCGGCATGGACGGGAGAGGAATCCCGAGAGGTCCCCTAGCAAGTCGCATGGGGACTGGCCTTTCCTGAGGCCACCAGAGCGGGTCCCTGAGGTCCCCGTCGTAACTCGAGAAGACCTGCCGCAACTCGAGAAAATCCAGGAGGTTCTCCCCTCCAGGCGAGATGAGGCCCATTTCCGCTGAGGCGTCTCGAGGCTGATCACAACTCACCTCTGGAACTTCGAAAGGGTCCTTCACACCCTTGGTGCAAATCAAGACGTTCCCCGACATACCCGTCTCCACTCGAGAGGAATCACGAGGGTCCCGCCCACATCCAGAGGAGCCCCGTTTCCGCCTCGTAGCTCGAGATGAGGGATCCTTTCCCTGCTTCGTCGGGAAAGAGTTCCCGGCGTTCCCGTCGCATCTCAAGAGGAGGCCCTCTCAACAGGAACGGCGAGAGGAACTCCAGGGTCGTGCCACCATTCCAAGAGTCCCCCAGATGTCTCAGTCCATTCCAGAGGAACCTCTTTTCCCTTCACCGGCTCGCCTTTCACGCCGAGGATCGACTCACACCAAGGTGGCACGTGGCACAGCCCTGTGGGAAAGTCTCGTGGGAAAGCCTCGAGGGACAGCCTCGAGGGAAAGCCACAGATCGCTTGATCCACGTGACAGGAAGCGTGACACTACTGCTGCAGCTCGGGAGGAAAGCGCACGTCCATGCCCCCACTCGAGACGAGGCCTGACTCCCCTGGGGAGACTCAGAAGCACCCCAAGATCCATGGCAACACTGGAGAGGAATCCTCAGGTTCCGGCCCCGACTCCACACAAGGACTGTGGCCCCGGCATGGACGGGAGAGGAATCCCGAGAGGTCCCCTAGCAACTCGCATGGGGACTGGCCTTTCCTGAGGCCAACAGAGCGGGTCCCTGAGGTCCCCGTCGTAACTCGAGAAGACCTGCCGCAACTCGAGAAAATCCAGGAGGTTCTCCCCTCCAGGCGAGATGAGGCCCATTTCCGCTGAGGCGTCTCGAGGCTGATCACACCTCACCTCTGGAACTTCGAAAGGGTCCTTCACACCCTTGGTGCAAATCAAGAAGTTCCCCGACCTAGCCGTGTCCACTCGAGAGGAATCACGAGGGTCCCGCTCACATCCAGAGGAGCCCCGTTTCCGCCTCGTAGCTCGAGATGAGGGATCCTTTCCCTGCTTCGTCGGGAAAGAGTTCCCGGCGTTCCCGTCGCATCTCAAGAGGAGGCCCTCTCAACAGGAACGGCGAGAGGAACTCCAGGGTCGTGCCACCATTCCAAGAGTCCCCCAGATGTCTCAGTCCATTCCAGAGGAACCTCTTTTCCCTTCACCGGCTCGTCTTTCACGCCGAGGATCGACTCACAACAAGGTGGCACGTGGCACAGCCCTGTGGGAAAGCCTCGTGGGAAAGCCTCGAGGGACAGCCTCGAGGGAAAGCCACAGATCCCTTGATCCACGTGACAGGAAGCGTGACCCTACTGCTGCAGCTCGGGAGGAAAGCGCACGTGCATGCCCCCACTCGAGACGAGGCCTGACTCCCCTGGGGAGACTCAGAAGCACCCCAAGATCCATGGCAACACTGGAGAGGAATCCTCAGGTTCCGGCCCCGACTCCACACAAGGACTGTGGCCCCGGCATGGACGGGAGAGGAATCCCGAGAGGTCCCCTAGCAACTCGCATGGGGACTGGCCTTTCCTGAGGCCACCAGAGCGGGTCCCTGAGGTCCCCGTCGTAACTCGAGAAGACCTGCCGCAACTCGAGAAAATCCAGGAGGTTCTCCCCTCCAGGCGAGATGAGGCCCATTTCCGCTGAGGCGTCTCGAGGCTGATCACACCTCACCTCTGGAACTTCGAAAGGGTCCTTCACACCCTTGGTGCAAATCAAGAAGTTCCCCGACCTAGCCGTGTCCACTCGAGAGGAATCACGAGGGTCCCGCCCACATCCAGAGGAGCCCCGTTTCCGCCTCGTAGCTCGAGATGAGGGATCCTTTCCCTGCTTCGTCGGTAAAGAGTTCCTGGCGTTCCCGTCGCATCTCAAGAGGAGGCCCTCTCAACAGGAACGGCGAGAGGAACTCCAGGGTCGTGCCACCATTCCAAGAGTCCCCCAGATGTCTCAGTCCATTCCAGAGGAACCTCTTTTCCCTTCACCGGCTCGTCTTTCACGCCGAGGATCGACTCACACCAAGGTGGCACGTGGCACAGCCCTGTGGGAAAGCCTCGTGGGAAAGCCTCGAGGGACAGCCTCGAGGGAAAGCCACAGATCCCTTGATCCACGTGACAGGAAGCGTGACACTACTGCTGCAGCTCGGGAGGAAAGCGCACGTGCATGCCCCCACTCGAGACGAGGCCTGACTCCCCTGGGGAGACTCAGAAGCACCCCAAGATCCATGGCAACACTGGAGAGGAATCCTCAGGTTCCGGCCCCGACTCCACACAAGGACTGTGGCCCCGGCATGGACGGGAAAGGAATCCCGAGAGGTCCCCTAGCAACTCGCATGGGGACTGGCCTTTCCTGAGGCCACCAGAGCGGGTCCCTGAGGTCCCCGTCGTAACTCGAGAAGACCTGCCGCAACTCGAGAAAATCCAGGAGGTTCTCCCCTCCAGGCGAGATGAGGCCCATTTCCGCTGAGGCGTCTCGAGGCTGATCACACCTCACCTCTGGTACTTCGAAAGGGTCCTTCACACCCTTGGTGCAAATCAAGAAGTTCCCCGACCTAGCCGTGTCCACTCGAGAGGAATCACGAGGGTCCCGCCCACATCCAGAGGAGCCCCGTTTCCGCCTCGTAGCTCGAGATGAGGGATCCTTTCCCTGCTTCGTCGGGAAAGAGTTCCCGGCGTTCCCGTCGCATCTCAAGAGGAGGCCCTCTCAACAGGAACGGCGAGAGGAACTCCAGGGTCGTGCCACCATTCCAAGAGTCCCCCAGATGTCTCAGTCCATTCCAGAGGAAACTCTTTTCCCTTCACCGGCTCGACTTTCACGCCGAGGATCGACTCACACCAAGGTGGCACGTGGCACAGCCCTGTGGGAAAGCCTCGTGGGAAAGCCTCGAGGGACAGCCTCGAGGGAAAGCCACAGATCCCTTGATCCACGTGACAGGAAGCGTGACACTACTGCTGCAGCTCGGGAGGAAAGCGCACTTGCATGCCCCCACTCGAGACGAGGCCTGACTCCCCTGGGGAGACTCAGAAGCACCCCAAGATCCATGGCAACACTGGAGAGGAATCCTCAGGTTCTGGCCCCGACTCCACACAAGGACTGAGGCCCCGGCATGGACGGGAGAGGAATCCCGAGAGGTCCCCTAGCAACTCGCATGGGGACTGGCCTTTCCTGAGGCCACCAGAGCGGGTCCCTGAGGTCCCCGTCGTAACTCGAGAAGACCTGCCGCAACTCGAGAATATCCAGGAGGTTCTCCCCTCCAGGCGAGATGAGGCCCATTTCCGCTGAGGCGTCACGAGGCTGATCACACCTCACCTCTGGAACTTCGAAAGGGTCCTTCACACCCTTGATGCAATCCAGAAGTTCCCCGAGATACCCGTCTCCACTCGAGAGGAATCACGAGGGTCCCGCCCACATCCAGAGGAGCCCCGTTTCCGCCTCGTAGCTCGAGATGAGGGATCCTTTCCCTGCTTCGTCGGGAAAGAGTTCCCGGCGTTCCCGTCGCATCTCAAGAGGAGGCCCTCTCAACAGGAACGGCGAGAGGAACTCCAGGGTCGTGCCACCATTCCAAGAGTCCCCCAGATGTCTCAGTCCATTCCAGAGGAACCTCTTTTCCCTTCACCGGCTCGCCTTTCACGCCGAGGATCGACTCACACCAAGGTGGCACGTGGCACAGCCCTGTGGGAAAGTCTCGTGGGAAAGCCTCGAGGGACAGCCTCGAGGGAAAGCCACAGATCGCTTGATCCACGTGACAGGAAGCGTGACACTACTGCTGCAGCTCGGGAGGAAAGCGCACGTCCATGCCCCCACTCGAGACGAGGCCTGACTCCCCTGGGGAGACTCAGAAGCACCCCAAGATCCATGGCAACACTGGAGAGGAATCCTCAGGTTCCGGCCCCGACTCCACACAAGGACTGTGGCCCCGGCATGGACGGGAGAGGAATCCCGAGAGGTCCCCTAGCAACTCGCATGGGGACTGGCCTTTCCTGAGGCCAACAGAGCGGGTCCCTGAGGTCCCCGTCGTAACTCGAGAAGACCTGCCGCAACTCGAGAAAATCCAGGAGGTTCTCCCCTCCAGGCGAGATGAGGCCCATTTCCGCTGAGGCGTCTCGAGGCTGATCACACCTCACCTCTGGAACTTCGAAAGGGTCCTTCACACCCTTGGTGCAAATCAAGAAGTTCCCCGACCTAGCCGTGTCCACTCGAGAGGAATCACGAGGGTCCCGCTCACATCCAGAGGAGCCCCGTTTCCGCCTCGTAGCTCGAGATGAGGGATCCTTTCCCTGCTTCGTCGGGAAAGAGTTCCCGGCGTTCCCGTCGCATCTCAAGAGGAGGCCCTCTCAACAGGAACGGCGAGAGGAACTCCAGGGTCGTGCCACCATTCCAAGAGTCCCCCAGATGTCTCAGTCCATTCCAGAGGAACCTCTTTTCCCTTCACCGGCTCGTCTTTCACGCCGAGGATCGACTCACAACAAGGTGGCACGTGGCACAGCCCTGTGGGAAAGCCTCGTGGGAAAGCCTCGAGGGACAGCCTCGAGGGAAAGCCACAGATCCCTTGATCCACGTGACAGGAAGCGTGACCCTACTGCTGCAGCTCGGGAGGAAAGCGCACGTGCATGCCCCCACTCGAGACGAGGCCTGACTCCCCTGGGGAGACTCAGAAGCACCCCAAGATCCATGGCAACACTGGAGAGGAATCCTCAGGTTCCGGCCCCGACTCCACACAAGGACTGTGGCCCCGGCATGGACGGGAGAGGAATCCCGAGAGGTCCCCTAGCAACTCGCATGGGGACTGGCCTTTCCTGAGGCCACCAGAGCGGGTCCCTGAGGTCCCCGTCGTAACTCGAGAAGACCTGCCGCAACTCGAGAAAATCCAGGAGGTTCTCCCCTCCAGGCGAGATGAGGCCCATTTCCGCTGAGGCGTCTCGAGGCTGATCACACCTCACCTCTGGAACTTCGAAAGGGTCCTTCACACCCTTGGTGCAAATCAAGAAGTTCCCCGACCTAGCCGTGTCCACTCGAGAGGAATCACGAGGGTCCCGCCCACATCCAGAGGAGCCCCGTTTCCGCCTCGTAGCTCGAGATGAGGGATCCTTTCCCTGCTTCGTCGGTAAAGAGTTCCTGGCGTTCCCGTCGCATCTCAAGAGGAGGCCCTCTCAACAGGAACGGCGAGAGGAACTCCAGGGTCGTGCCACCATTCCAAGAGTCCCCCAGATGTCTCAGTCCATTCCAGAGGAACCTCTTTTCCCTTCACCGGCTCGTCTTTCACGCCGAGGATCGACTCACACCAAGGTGGCACGTGGCACAGCCCTGTGGGAAAGCCTCGTGGGAAAGCCTCGAGGGACAGCCTCGAGGGAAAGCCACAGATCCCTTGATCCACGTGACAGGAAGCGTGACACTACTGCTGCAGCTCGGGAGGAAAGCGCACGTGCATGCCCCCACTCGAGACGAGGCCTGACTCCCCTGGGGAGACTCAGAAGCACCCCAAGATCCATGGCAACACTGGAGAGGAATCCTCAGGTTCCGGCCCCGACTCCACACAAGGACTGTGGCCCCGGCATGGACGGGAAAGGAATCCCGAGAGGTCCCCTAGCAACTCGCATGGGGACTGGCCTTTCCTGAGGCCACCAGAGCGGGTCCCTGAGGTCCCCGTCGTAACTCGAGAAGACCTGCCGCAACTCGAGAAAATCCAGGAGGTTCTCCCCTCCAGGCGAGATGAGGCCCATTTCCGCTGAGGCGTCTCGAGGCTGATCACACCTCACCTCTGGTACTTCGAAAGGGTCCTTCACACCCTTGGTGCAAATCAAGAAGTTCCCCGACCTAGCCGTGTCCACTCGAGAGGAATCACGAGGGTCCCGCCCACATCCAGAGGAGCCCCGTTTCCGCCTCGTAGCTCGAGATGAGGGATCCTTTCCCTGCTTCGTCGGGAAAGAGTTCCCGGCGTTCCCGTCGCATCTCAAGAGGAGGCCCTCTCAACAGGAACGGCGAGAGGAACTCCAGGGTCGTGCCACCATTCCAAGAGTCCCCCAGATGTCTCAGTCCATTCCAGAGGAAACTCTTTTCCCTTCACCGGCTCGACTTTCACGCCGAGGATCGACTCACACCAAGGTGGCACGTGGCACAGCCCTGTGGGAAAGCCTCGTGGGAAAGCCTCGAGGGACAGCCTCGAGGGAAAGCCACAGATCCCTTGATCCACGTGACAGGAAGCGTGACACTACTGCTGCAGCTCGGGAGGAAAGCGCACTTGCATGCCCCCACTCGAGACGAGGCCTGACTCCCCTGGGGAGACTCAGAAGCACCCCAAGATCCATGGCAACACTGGAGAGGAATCCTCAGGTTCTGGCCCCGACTCCACACAAGGACTGAGGCCCCGGCATGGACGGGAGAGGAATCCCGAGAGGTCCCCTAGCAACTCGCATGGGGACTGGCCTTTCCTGAGGCCACCAGAGCGGGTCCCTGAGGTCCCCGTCGTAACTCGAGAAGACCTGCCGCAACTCGAGAATATCCAGGAGGTTCTCCCCTCCAGGCGAGATGAGGCCCATTTCCGCTGAGGCGTCTCGAGGCTGATCACACCTCACCTCTGGAACTTCGAAAGGGTCCTTCACACCCTTGGTGCAAATCAAGAAGTTCCCCGATATACCCGTCTCCACTCGAGAGTTATCACGAGGGTCCCGCCCACATCCAGAGGAGCCCCGTTTCCGCCTCGTAGCTCGAGATGAGGGATCCTTTCCCTGCTTCGTCGGGAAAGAGTTCCCGGCGTTCCCGTCGCATCTCAAGAGGAGGCCCTCTCAACAGGAACGGCGAGAGGAACTCCAGGGTCGTGCCACCATTCCAAGAGTCCCCCAGATGTCTCAGTCCATTCCAGAGGAACCTCTTTTCCCTTCACCGGCTCGTCTTTCACGCCGAGGATCGACTCACAACAAGGTGGCACGTGGCACAGCCCTGTGGGAAAGCCTCGTGGGAAAGCCTCGAGGGACAGCCTCGAGGGAAAGCCACAGATCCCTTGATCCACGTGACAGGAAGCGTGACCCTACTGCTGCAGCTCGGGAGGAAAGCGCACGTGCATGCCCCCACTCGAGACGAGGCCTGACTCCCCTGGGGAGACTCAGAAGCACCCCAAGATCCATGGCAACACTGGAGAGGAATCCTCAGGTTCCGGCCCCCACTCCACACAAGGACTGAGGCCCCGGCATGGACGGGAGAGGAATCCCGAGAGGTCCCCTAGCAACTCGCATGGGGACTGGCCTTTCCTGAGGCCACAAGAGCGGGTCCCTGAAGTCCCCGTCGTAACTCGAGAAGACCTGCCGCAACTCGAGAAAATCCAGGAGGTTCTCCCCTCCAGGCGAGATGAGGCCCATTTCCGCTGAGGCGTCTCGAGGCTGATCACAACTCACCTCTGGAACTTCGAAAGGGTCCTTCACACCCTTGGTGCAAATCAAGACGTTCCCCGACATACCCGTCTCCACTTGAGAGGAATCACGAGGGTCCCGCCCACTTCCAGAGGAGCCCCGTTTCCGCCTCGTAGCTCGAGATGAGGGATCCTTTCCCTGCTTCGTCGGGAAAGAGTTCCCGGCGTTCCCGTCGCAACTCAAGAGGAGGCCCTCTCAACAGGAACGGCGAGAGGAACTCCAGGGTCGTGCCACCATTCCAAGAGTCCCCCAGATGTCTCAGTCCATTCCAGAGGAAACTCTTTTCCATTCACCGGCTCGACTTTCACGCCGAGGATCGACTCACACCAAGGTGGCACGTGGCACAGCCCTGTGGGAAAGCCTCGTGGGAAAGCCTCGAGGGACAGCCTCGAGGGAAAGCCACAGATCCCTTGATCCACGTGACAGGAAGCGTGACACTACTGCTGCAGCTCGGGAGGAAAGCGCACGTGCGTGCCCCCACTCGAGACGAGGCCTGACTCCCCTGGGGAGACTCAGAAGCACCCCAAGATCCATGGCAACACTGGAGAGGAATCCTCAGGTTCCGGCCCCGACTCCACACAAGGACTGAGGCCCCGGCATGGACGGGAGAGGAATCCCGAGAGGTCCCCTAGCAACTCGCATGGGGACTGGCCTTTCCTGAGGCCACCAGAGCGGGTCCCTGAGGTCCCCGTCGTACCTCGAGAAAACCTGCCGCAACTCGAGAAAATCCAGGAGGATCTCCCCTGCAGGCGAGATGAGGCCCATTTCCGCTGAGGCGTCTCCAGGCTGATCACACCTCACCTCTGGAACTTCGAAAGGGTCCTTCACACCCTTGGTGCAAATCAAGAAGTTCCCCGACCTAGCCGTGTCCACTCGAGAGGAATCACGAGGGTCCCGCCCACATCCAGAGGAGCCCCGTTTCCGCCTCGTAGCTCGAGATGAGGGATCCTTTCCCTGCTTCGTCGGGAAAGAGTTCCCGGCGTTCCCGTCGCATCTCAAGAGGAGGCCCTCTCAACAGGAACGGCGAGAGGAACTCCAGGGTCGTGCCACCATTCCAAGAGTCCCCCAGATGTCTCAGTCCATTCCAGAGGAACCTCTTTTCCATTCACCGGCTCGACTTTCACGCCGAGGATCGACTCACACCAAGGTGGCACGTGGCACAGCCCTGTGGGAAAGCCTCGTGGGAAAGCCTCGAGGGACAGCCTCGAGGGAAAGCCACAGATCCCTTGATCCACGTGACAGGAAGAGTGACACTACTGCTGCAGCTCGGGAGGAAAGCGCACGTGCATGCCCCCACTCGAGACGAGGCCTGACTCCCCTGGGGAGACTCAGAAGCACCCCAAGATCCATGGCAACACTGGGGAGGAATCCTCAGGTTCTGGCCCCAACTCCACACAAGGACTGAGGCCCCGGCATGGACGGGAGAGGAATCCCGAGAGGTCCCCTAGCAACTCGCATGGGGACTGGCCTTTCCTGAGGCCACCAGAGCGGGTCCCTGAGGTCCCCGTCGTAACTCGAGAAGACCTGCCGCAACTCGAGAAAATCCAGGAGGTTCTCCCCTCCAGGCGAGATGAGGCCCATTTCCGCTGAGGCGTCTCGAGGCTGATCACACCTCACCTCTGGAACTTCGAAAGGGTCCTTCACACCCTTGGTGCAAATCAAGAAGTTCCCCGACCTAGCCGTGTCCACTCGAGAGGAATCACGAGGGTCCCGCCCACATCCAGAGGAGCCCCGTTTCCGCCTCGTAGCTCGAGATGAGGGATCCTTTCCCTGCTTCGTCGGGAAAGAGTTCCCGGCGTTCCCGTCGCATCTCAAGAGGAGGCCCTCTCAACAGGAACGGCGAGAGGAACTCCAGGGTCCTGCCACCATTCCAAGAGTCCCCCAGATGTCTCAGTCCATTCCAGAGGAACCTCTTTTCCCTTCACCGGCTCGTCTTTCACGCCGAGGATCGACTCACACCAAGGTGGCACGTGGCACAGCCCTGTGGGAAAGCCTCGTGGGAAAGCCTCGAGGGACAGCCTCGAGGGAAAGCCACAGATCCCTTGATCCACGTGACAGGAAGCGTGACCCTACTGCTGCAGCTCGGGAGGAAAGCGCACGTGCATGCCCCCACTCGAGACGAGGCCTGACTCCCCTGGGGAGACTCAGAAGCACCCCAAGATCCATGGCAACACTGGAGAGGAATCCTCAGGTTCCGGCCCCGACTCCACACAAGGACTGAGGCCCCGGCATGGACGGGAGAGGAATCCCGAGAGGTCCCCTAGCAACTCGCATGGGGACTGGCCTTTCCTGAGGCCACAAGAGCGGGTCCCTGAGGTCCCCGTCGTAACTCGAGAAGACCTGCCGCAACTCGAGAAAATCCAGGAGGTTCTCCCCTCCAGGCGAGATGAGGCCCATTTCCGCTGAGGCGTCTCGAGGCTGATCACACCTCACCTCTGGAACTTCGAAAGGGTCCTTCACACCCTTGGTGCAAATCAAGACGTTCCCCGACCTAGCCGTGTCCACTCGAGAGGAATCACGAGGGTCCCGCCCACATCCAGAGGAGCCCCGTTTCCGCCTCGTAGCTCGAGATGAGGGATCCTTTCCCTGCTTCGTCGGGAAAGAGTTCCCGGCGTTCCCGTCGCATCTCAAGAGGAGGCCCTCTCAACAGGAACGGCGAGAGGAACTCCAGGGTCGTGCCACCATTCCAAGAGTCCCCCAGATGTCTCAGTCCATTCCAGAGGAACCTCTTTTCCCTTCACCGGCTCGTCTTTCACGCCGAGGATCGACTCACACCAAGGTGGCACGTGGCACAGCCCTGTGGGAAAGCCTCGTGGGAAAGCCTCGAGGGACAGCCTCGAGGGAAAGCCACAGATCCCTTGATCCACGTGACAGGAAGCGTGACCCTACTGCTGCAGCTCGGGAGGAAAGCGCACGTGCATGCCCCCACTCGAGACGAGGCCTGACTCCCCTGGGGAGACTCAGAAGCACCCCAAGATCCATGGCAACACTGGAGAGGAATCCTCAGGTTCCGGCCCCGACTCCACACAAGGACTGAGGCCCCGGCATGGACGGGAGAGGAATCCCGAGAGGTCCCCTAGCAACTCGCATGGGGACTGGCCTTTCCTGAGGCCACCAGAGCGGGTCCCTGAGGTCCCCGTCGTAACTCGAGAAGACCTGCCGCAACTCGAGAAAATCCAGGAGGTTCTCCCCTCCAGGCGAGATGAGGCCCATTTCCGCTGAGGCGTCTCGAGGCTGATCACACCTCACCTCTGGAACTTCGAAAGGGTCCTTCACACCCTTGGTGCAAATCAAGAAGTTCCCCGACCTAGCCGTGTCCACTCGAGAGGAATCACGAGGGTCCCGCCCACATCCAGAGGAGCCCCGTTTCCGCCTCGTAGCTCGAGATGAGGGATCCTTTCCCTGCTTCGTCGGGAAAGAGTTCCCGGCGTTCCCGTCGCATCTCAAGAGGAGGCCCTCTCAACAGGAACGGCGAGAGGAACTCCAGGGTCCTGCCACCATTCCAAGAGTCCCCCAGATGTCTCAGTCCATTCCAGAGGAACCTCTTTTCCCTTCACCGGCTCGTCTTTCACGCCGAGGATCGACTCACACCAAGGTGGCACGTGGCACAGCCCTGTGGGAAAGCCTCGTGGGAAAGCCTCGAGGGACAGCCTCGAGGGAAAGCCACAGATCCCTTGATCCACGTGACAGGAAGCGTGACCCTACTGCTGCAGCTCGGGAGGAAAGCGCACGTGCATGCCCCCACTCGAGACGAGGCCTGACTCCCCTGGGGAGACTCAGAAGCACCCCAAGATCCATGGCAACACTGGAGAGGAATCCTCAGGTTCCGGCCCCGACTCCACACAAGGACTGAGGCCCCGGCATGGACGGGAGAGGAATCCCGAGAGGTCCCCTAGCAACTCGCATGGGGACTGGCCTTTCCTGAGGCCACAAGAGCGGGTCCCTGAGGTCCCCGTCGTAACTCGAGAAGACCTGCCGCAACTCGAGAAAATCCAGGAGGTTCTCCCCTCCAGGCGAGATGAGGCCCATTTCCGCTGAGGCGTCTCGAGGCTGATCACACCTCACCTCTGGAACTTCGAAAGGGTCCTTCACACCCTTGGTGCAAATCAAGACGTTCCCCGACCTAGCCGTGTCCACTCGAGAGGAATCACGAGGGTCCCGCCCACATCCAGAGGAGCCCCGTTTCCGCCTCGTAGCTCGAGATGAGGGATCCTTTCCCTGCTTCGTCGGGAAAGAGTTCCCGGCGTTCCCGTCGCATCTCAAGAGGAGGCCCTCTCAACAGGAACGGCGAGAGGAACTCCAGGGTCGTGCCACCATTCCAAGAGTCCCCCAGATGTCTCAGTCCATTCCAGAGGAACCTCTTTTCCCTTCACCGGCTCGTCTTTCACGCCGAGGATCGACTCACACCAAGGTGGCACGTGGCACAGCCCTGTGGGAAAGCCTCGTGGGAAAGCCTCGAGGGACAGCCTCGAGGGAAAGCCACAGATCCCTTGATCCACGTGACAGGAAGCGTGACCCTACTGCTGCAGCTCGGGAGGAAAGCGCACGTGCATGCCCCCACTCGAGACGAGGCCTGACTCCCCTGGGGAGACTCAGAAGCACCCCAAGATCCATGGCAACACTGGAGAGGAATCCTCAGGTTCCGGCCCCGACTCCACACAAGGACTGAGGCCCCGGCATGGACGGGAGAGGAATCCCGAGAGGTCCCCTAGCAACTCGCATGGGGACTGGCCTTTCCTGAGGCCACCAGAGCGGGTCCCTGAGGTCCCCGTCGTAACTCGAGAAGACCTGCCGCAACTCGAGAAAATCCAGGAGGTTCTCCCCTCCAGGCGAGATGAGGCCCATTTCCGCTGAGGCGTCTCGAGGCTGATCACACCTCACCTCTGGAACTTCGAAAGGGTCCTTCACACCCTTGGTGCAAATCAAGACGTTCCCCGACATACCCGTCTCCACTCGAGAGGAATCACGAGGGTCCCGCCCACATCCAGAGGAGCCCCGTTTCCGCCTCGTAGCTCGAGATGAGGGATCCTTTCCCTGCTTCGTCGGGAAAGAGTTCCCGGCGTTCCCGTCGCATCTCAAGAGGAGGCCCTCTCAACAGGAACGGCGAGAGGAACTCCAGGGTCGTGCCACCATTCCAAGAGTCCCCCAGATGTCTCAGTCCATTCCAGAGGAAACTCTTTTCCCTTCACCGGCTCGACTTTCACGCCGAGGATCGACTCACACCAAGGTGGCACGTGGCACAGCCCTGTGGGAAAGCCTCGTGGGAAAGCCTCGAGGGACAGCCTCGAGGGAAAGCCACAGATCCCTTGATCCACGTGACAGGAAGCGTGACACTACTGCTGCAGCTCGGGAGGAAAGCGCACGTGCGTGCCCCCACTCGAGACGAGGCCTGACTCCCCTGGGGAGACTCAGAAGCACCCCAAGATCCATGGCAACACTGGAGAGGAATCCTCAGGATCCGGCCCCGACTCCACACAAGGACTGAGGCCCCGGCATGGACGGGAGAGTAATCCCGAGAGGTCCCCTAGCAACTCGCATGGGGACTGGCCTTTCATGAGGCCACCAGAGCGGGTCCCTGAGGTCCCCGTCGTAACTCGAGAAGACCTGCCGCAACTGGAGAAAATCCAGGATGTTCTCCCCTCCAGACGAGATGAGGCCCATTTCCGCTGAGGCGTCTCGAGGCTGATCACACCTCACCTCTGGAACTTCGAAAGGGTCCTTCACACCCTTGGTGCAAATCAAGAAGTTCCCCGACCTAGCCGTGTCCACTCGAGAGGAATCACGAGGGTCCCGCCCACATCCAGAGGAGCCCCGTTTCCGCCTCGTAGCTCGAGATGAGGGATCCTTTCCCTGCTTCGTCGGGAAAGAGTTCCCGGCGTTCCCGTCGCATCTCAAGAGGAGGCCCTCTCAACAGGAACGGCGAGAGGAACTCCAGGGTCGTGCCACCATTCCAAGAGTCCCCCAGATGTCTCAGTCCATTCCAGAGGAACCTCTTTTCCCTTCACTGGCTCGTCTTTCACGCCGAGGATCGACTGACACCAAGGTGGCACGTGGCACAGCCCTGTGGGAAAGCCTCGTGGGAAAGCCTCGAGGGACAGCCTCGAGGGAAAGCCACAGATCCCTTGATCCACGTGACAGGAAGCGTGACCCTACTGCTGCAGCTCGGGAGGAAAGCGCACGTGCATGCCCCCACTCGGGACGAGGCCTGACTCCCCTGGGGAGACTCAGAAGCACCCCAAGATCCATGGCAACACTGGAGAGGAATCCTCAGGTTCCGGCCCCGACTCCACACAAGGACTGAGGCCCCAGCATGGACGGGAGAGGAATCCCGAGAGGTCCCCTAGCAACTCGCATGGGGACTGGCCTTTCCTGAGGCCACAAGAGCGGGTCCCTGAGGTCCCCGTCGTAACTCGAGAAGACCTGCCGCAACTCGAGAAAATCCAGGAGGTTCTCCCCTCCAGGCGAGATGAGGCCCATTTCCGCTGAGGCGTCTCGAGGCTGATCACAACTCACCTCTGGAACTTCGAAAGGGTCCTTCGCACCCTTGGTGCAAATCAAGACGTTCCCCGACCTAGCCGTGTCCACTCGAGAGGAATCACGAGGGTCCCGCCCACATCCAGAGGAGCCCCGTTTCCGCCTCGTAGCTCGAGATGAGGGATCCTTTCCCTGCTTCGTCGGGAAAGAGTTCCCGGCGTTCCCGTCGCATCTCAAGAGGAGGCCCTCTCAACAGGAACGGCGAGAGGAACTCCAGGGTCGAGCCACCATTCCAAGAGTCCCCCAGATGTCTCAGTCCATTCCAGAGGAACCTCTTTTCCCTTCACCGGCTCGTCTTTCACGCCGAGGATCGACTCACACCAAGGTGGCACGTGGCACAGCCCTGTGGGAAAGCCTCGTGGGAAAGCCTCGAGGGACAGCCTCGAGGGAAAGCCACAGATCCCTTGATCCACGTGACAGGAAGCGTGACACTACTGCTGCAGCTCGGGAGGAAAGCGCACGTGCATGCCCCCACTCGAGACGAGGCCTGACTCCCCTGGGGAGACTCAGAAGCACCCCAAGATCCATGGCAACACTGGAGAGGAATCCTCAGGTTCCGGCCCCGACTCCACACAAGGACTGAGGCACCGGCATGGACGGGAGAGGAATCCCGAGAGGTCCCCTAGCAACTCGCATGGGGACTGGCCTTTCCTGAGGCCACGAGTGCGGGTCCCTGAGGTCCCCGTCGTAACTCGAGAAGACCTGCCGCAACTCGAGAAAATCCAGGAGGTTCTCCCCTCCAGGCGAGATGAGGCCCATTTCCGCTGAGGCGTCTCGAGGCTGATCACACCTCACCTCTGGAACTTCGAAAGGGTCCTTCACACCCTTGGTGCAAATCAAGAAGTTCCCCGACCTAGCCGTCTCCACTCGAGAGGAATCACGTGGGTCCCGCCCACATCCAGAGGAGCCCCGTTTCCGCCTCGTAGCTCGAGATGAGGGATCCTTTCCTGCTTCGTCGGGAAAGAGTTCCCGGCGTTCCCGTCGCATCTCAAGAGGAGGCCCTCTCAACAGGAACGGCGAGAGGAACTCCAGGGTCGTGCCACCATTCCAAGAGTCCCCCAGATGTCTCAGTCCATACCAGAGGAACCTCTTTTCCCTTCACCGGCTCGTCTTTCACGCCGAGGATCGACTCACACCAAGGTGGCACGTGGCACAGCCCTGTGGGAAAGCCTCGTGGGAAAGCCTCGAGGGACAGCCTCGAGGGAAAGCCACAGATCCCTTGATCTACGTGACAGGAAGCGTGACCCTACTGCTGCAGCTCGGGAGGAAAGTGCACGTGCATGCCCCCACTCGAGACGAGGCCTGACTCCCCTGGGGAGACTCAGAAGCACCCCAAGATCCATGGCAACACTGGAGAGGAACCCTCAGGTTCCGGGCCCGAATCCACACAAGGACTGAGGCCCCGGCATGGACGGGAGAGGAATCCCGAGAGGTCCCCTAGCAACTCGCATGGGGACTGGCCTTTCCTGAGGCCACCAGAGCGGGTCCCTGTGGTCCCCGTCGTAACTCGAGAAGACCTGCCGCAACTGGAGAAAATCCAGGAGGTTCTCCCCTCCAGGCGAGATGAGGCCCATTTCCGCTGAGGCGTCTCGAGGCTGATCACACCTCACCTCTGGAACTTCGAAAGGGTCCTTCACACCCTTGGTGCAAATCAAGAAGTTCCCCGACCTAGCCGTGTCCACTCGCGAGGAATCACGAGGGTCCCGCCCACATCCAGAGGAGCCCCGTTTCCGCCTCGTAGCTCGAGGTGAGGGATCCTTTCCCTGCTTCGTCGGGAAAGAGTTCCCGGCGTTCCTGTCGCATCTCAAGAGGAGACTCTCTCAACAGGAACTTCGAGAGGAACTCCAGGGTCGTGCCACCATTCCAAGAGTCCCCCAGATGTCTCAGTCCATTCCAGAGGAACCTCTTTTCCATTCACCGGCTCGTCTTTCACGCCGAGGATCGACTCACACCAAGGTGGCACGTGGCACAGCCCTGTGGGAAAGCCTCGTGGGAAAGCCTCGAGGGACAGCCTCGAGGGAAAGCCACAGATCCCTTGATCCACGTGAGAGAAAGCGTGACCCTACTGCTGCAGCTCGGGAGGAAAGCGCACGTGCATGCCCCCACTCGAGACGAGGCCTGACTCCCCTGGGGAGACTCAGAAGCACCCCAAGGTCCAGGGCAACACTGGAGAGGAATCCTCAGGTTCCGGCCCCGACTCCACACAAGGACTGAGGCCCCGGCATGGACGGGAGAGGAATCCTGAGAGGTCCCCTAGCAACTCGCATGGGGACTGGCCTTTCCTGAGGGCACCAGAGCGGGTCCCTGAGGTCCCCGTCGTAACTCGAGAAGACCTGCCGCTACTCGAGAAAATCCAGGAGGTTCTCCCCTCCAGGCGAGATGAGGCCCATTTCCGCTGAGGCGTCTCGAGGCTGATCACACCTCACCTCTGGAACTTCGAAAGGGTCCTTCACACCCTTGGTGCAAATCAAGAAGTTCCCCGACCTAGGCGTCTCCACTCGAGAGGAATCACGAGGGTCCCGCCCACATCCAGAGGAGCCCCGTTTCCGCCTCGTAGCTCGAGATGAGGGATCCTTTCCCTGCTTCGTCGGGAAAGAGTTCCCGGCGTTCCCGTCGCATCTCAAGAGGAGGCCCTCTCAACAGGAACGGCGAGAGGAACTCCAGGGTCGTGCCACCATTCCAAGAGTCCCCCAGATGTCTCAGTCCATTCCAGAGGAACCTCTTTTCCCTTCACCGGCTCGTCTTTCACGCCGAGGATCGACTCACACCAAGGTGGCACGTGGCACAGCCCTGTGGGAAAGCCTCGTGGGAAAGCCTCGAGGGACAGCCTCGAGGGAAAGCCACAGATCCCTTGATCCACGTGACAGGAAGCGTGACACTACTGCTGCAGCTCGGGAGGAAAGCGCACGTGCATGCCCCCACTCGAGACGAGACCTGACTCCCCTGGGGAGACTCAGAAGCACCCCAAGATCCATGGCAACACTGGAGAGGAATCCTCAGGTTCCGGCCCCGACTCTACACAAGGACTGAGGCCCCGGCATGGACGGGAGAGGAATCCCGAGAGGTCCCCTAGCAACTCACATGGGGACTGGCCTTTCCTGAGGCCACCAGTGCTGGTCCCTGAGGTCCCCGTCCTAACTTGAGAAGACCTGCCGCAACTCGAGAAAATCCAGGAGGTTCTCCCCTCCAGGCGAGATGAGGCCCATTTCCGCTTAGGCGTCTCGAGGCTGATCACACCTCACCTCTGGAACTTCGAAAGGGTCCTTCACACCCTTGGTGCAAATCAAGAAGTTCCCCGACCTAGCCGTCTCCACTCGAGAGGAATCACGAGGGTCCCGCCCACATCCAGAGGAGCCCCGTTTCCGCCTCGTAGCTCGAGATGAGGGATCCTTTCCCTGCTTCGTCGGGAAAGAGTTCCCGGCGTTCCCGTCGCATCTCAAGAGGAGGCCCTCTCAACAGGAACGGCGAGAGGAACTCCAGGGTCGTGCCACCATTCCAAGAGTCCCCCAGATGTCTCAGTCCATACCAGAGGAACCTCTTTTCCCTTCACCGGCTCGTCTTTCACGCCGAGGATCGACTCACACCAAGGTGGCACGTGGCACAGCCCTGTGGGAAAGCGTCGTGGGAAAGCCTCGAGGGACAGCCTCGAGGGAAAGCCACAGATCCCTTGATCCACGTGACAGGAAGCGTGACCCTACTGCTGCAGCTCGGGAGGAAAGCGCACGTGCATGCCCCCACTCGAGACGAGGCCTGACTCCCCTGGGGAGACTCAGAAGCACCCCCAAGATCCATGGCAACACTGGAGAGGAACCCTCAGGTTCCGGGCCCGACACCACACAAGGACTGAGGCCCCGGCATGGACGGGAGAGGAATCCCGAGAGGTCCCCTAGCAACTCGCATGGGGACTGGCCTTTCCTGAGGCCACCAGAGCGGGTCCCTGTGGTCCCCGTCGTAACTCGAGAAGACCTGCCGCAACTGGAGAAAATCCAGGAGGTTCTCCCCTCCAGGCGAGATGAGGCCCATTTCCGCTGAGGCGTCTCGAGGCTGATCACACCTCACCTCTGGAACTTCGAAAGGGTCCTTCACACCCTTGGTGCAAATCAAGAAGTTCCCCGACCTAGCCGTGTCCACTCGCGAGGAATCACGAGGGTCCCGCCCACATCCAGAGGAGCCCCGTTTCCGCCTCGTAGCTCGAGGTGAGGGATCCTTTCCCTGCTTCGTCGGGAAAGAGTTCCCGGCGTTCCCGTCGCATCTCAAGAGGAGACCCTCTCAACAGGAACGGCGAGAGGAACTCCAGGGTCGTGCCACCATTCCAAGAGTCCCCCAGATGTCTCAGTCCATTCCATAGGAACCTCTTTTCCATTCACCGGCTCGTCTTTCACGCCGAGGATCGACTCACACCAAGGTGGCACGTGGCACAGCCCTGTGGGAAAGCCTCGTGGGAAAGCCTCGAGGGACAGCCTCGAGGGAAAGCCACAGATCCCTTAATCCACGTGAGAGAAAGCGTGACCCTACTGCTGCAGCTCGGGAGGAAAGCGCACGTGCATGCCCCCACTCGAGACGAGGCCTGACTCCCCTGGGGAGACTCAGAAGCACCCCAAGATCCATGGCAACACTGGAGAGGAATCCTCAGGTTCCGGCCCCGACTCCACACAAGGACTGAGGCCCCGGCATGGACGGGAGAGGAATCCCGAGAGGTCCCCTAGCAACTCGCATGGGGACTGGCCTTTCCTGAGGCCACCAGAGCGGGTCCCTGAGGTCCCCGTCGTAACTCGAGAAGACCTGCCGCAACTGGAGAAAATCCAGGAGGTTCTCCCCTCCAGGCGAGATGAGGCCCATTTCCGCTGAGGCGTCTCGAGGCTGATCACACCTCACCTCTGGAACTTCGAAAGGGTCCTTCACACCCTTGGTGCAAATCACGAAGTTCCCCGACCTAGCCGTGTCCACTCGAGAGGAATCACGAGGGTCCCGCCCACATCCAGAGGAGCCCCGTTTCCGCCTCGTAGCTCGAGATGAGGGATCCTTTCCCTGCTTCGTCGGGAAAGAGTTCCCGGCGTTCCCGTCGCATCTCAAGAGGAGGCCCTCTCAACAGGAACGGCGAGAGGAACTCCAGGGTCGTGCCACCATTCCAAGAGTCCCCCAGATGTCTCAGTCCATTCCAGAGGAACCTCTTTTCCCTTCACCGGCTCGTCTTTCACGCCGAGGATCGGCTCACACCAAGGTGGTACGTGGCACAGCCCTGTGGGAAAGCCTCGTGGGAAAGCCTCGAGGGACAGCCTCGAGGGAAAGCCACAGATCCCTTGATCCACGAGACAGGAAACCGTGACCCTACTGCTGCAGCTCGGGAGGAAAGCGCACGTGCATGCCCCCACTCGAGACGAGGCCTGACTCTCCTGGGGAGACTCATAAGCACCCCAAGATCCATGGCAACACTGGAGAGGAATCCTCAGGTTCCGGCCCCGACTCCACACAAGGACTGAGGCCCCGGCATGGACGGGAGAGGAATCCCGAGAGGTCCCCTAGCAACTCGCATGGGGACTGGCCTTTCCTGAGGCCACCAGAGCGTGTCCCTGAGGTCCCCGTCGTAACACGAGAAGACCTGCCGCAACTCGAGAAAATCCAGGAGGTTCTCCCCTCCAGGCGAGATGAGGCCCATTTCCGCTGAGGCGTCTCGAGGCTGATCACACCTCACCTCTGGAATTTCGAAAGGGTCCTTCACACCCTTGGTGCAAATCAAGAAGTTCCCCGACCTAGCCGTCTCCACTTGAGAGGAATCACGAGGGTCCCGCCCACATCCAGAGGAGCCCCGTTTCCCGCCTCGTAGCTCGAGATGAGGGATCCTTTCCCTGCTTCGTCGGGAAAGAGTTCCCGGCGTTCCCGTCGCATCTCAAGAGGAGGCCCTCTCAACAGGAACGGCGAGAGGAACTCCAGGGTCGTGCCACCATTCCAAGAGTCCCCCAGATGTCTCAGTCCATTCCAGAGGAACCTCTTTTCCCTTCACCGGCTCGTCTTTCATGCCGAGGATCGACTCACACCAAGGTGGCACGTGGCACAGCCCTGTGGGAAAGCCTCGTGGGAAAGCCTCGAGGGACAGCCTCGAGGGAAAGCCACAGATCCCTTGATCCACGTGACAGGAAGCGTGACCCTACTGTTGCAGCTCGGGAGGAAATCGCACGTGCATGCCCCCACTCGAGACGAGACCTGACTCCCCTGGGGAGACTCAGAAGCACCACAAGATCCATGGCAACACTGGAGAGGAATCCTCAGGTTCCGGCCCCGACTCCACACAAGGACTGAGGCCCCGGCATGGACGGGAGAGGAATCCCGAGAGGTCCCCTAGCAACTCACATGGGGACTGGCCTTTCCTGAGGCCACCAGAGCGGGTCCCTGAGGTCCCCGTCGTAACTCGAGAACACCTGCCACAACTCGAGAAATTCCAGGAAGTTCTCCCCTCCAGGCGAGATGAGGCCCATTTCCGCTGAGGCGTCTCGAGGCTGATCACACCTCACCTCTGGAACTTCGAAAGGGTCCTTCACACCCTTGGTGCAAATCAAGAAGTTCCCCGACCTAGCCGTCTCCACTCGAGAGGAATCACGAGGGTCCCGCCCACATCCAGAGGAGCCCCGTTTCCGCCTCGTAGCTCGAGATGAGGGATCCTTTCCCTGCTTCGTCGGGAAAGATTTCCCGGCGTTCCCGTCGCATCTCAAGAGGAGGCCCTCTCAACAGGAACGGCGAGAGGAACTCCAGGGTCGTGCCACCATTCCAAGAGTCCCCCAGATGTCTCAGTCCATTCCAGAGGAACCTCTTTTCCCTTCACCGGCTCCTCTTTCACGCCGAGGATCGACTCACACCAAGGTGGCACGTGGCACAGCCCTGTGGGAAAGCCTCGTGGGAAAGCCTCGAGGGACAGCCTCGAGGGAAAGCCACAGATCCCTTGATCCACGTGACAGCAAGCGTGACACTACTGCTGCAGCTCGGGAGGAAAGCGCACGTGCATGCCCCCACTCGAGACGAGGCCTGACTCCCCTGGGGAGACTCAGAAGCACCCCAAGATCCATGGCAACACTGGAGAGGAATCCTCAGGTTCCGGCCCCGACTCCACACAAGGACTGAGGCCCCGGCATGGACGGGAGAGGAATCCCGAGAGGTCCCCTAGCAACTCGCATGGGGACTGGCCTTTCCTGAGGCCACCAGAGCGGGTCCCTGAGGTCCCCGTCGTAACTCGAGAAGACCTGCCGCAACTCGAGAAAATCCAGGAGGTTCTGCCCTCCAGGCGAGATGAGGCCCATTTCCGCTGAGGCGTCTCGAGGCTGATCACACCTCACCTCTGGAACTTCGAAAGGGTCCTTCACACCCTTGGTGCAAATCAAGAAGTTCCCCGACATACCCGTCTCCACTCGAGAGGAATCACGAGGGTCCCGCCCACATCCAGAGGAGCCCCGTTTCCGCCTCGTAGCTCGAGATGAGGGATCCTTTCCCTGCTTCGTCGGGAAAGAGTTCCCGGCGTTCCCGTCGCATCTCAAGTGGAGGCCCTCTCAACAGGAACGGCGAGAGGAACTCCAGGGTCGTGCCACCATTCCAAGAGTCCCCCAGATGTCTCAGTCCATTCCAGAGGAACCTCTTTTCCCTTCACCGGCTCGTCTTTCACGCCGAGGATCGACTGACACCAAGGTGGCACGTGGCACAGCCCTGTGGGAAAGCCTCGTGGGAAAGCCTCGAGGGACAGCCTCGAGGGAAAGCCACAGATCCCTTGATCCACGTGACAGGAAGCGTGACACTACTGCTGCAGCTCGGGAGGAAAGCGCACGTGCATGCCCCCACTCGAGACGAGGCCTGACTCCCCTGGGGAGACTCAGAAGCACCCCAAGATCCATGGCAACACTGGAGAGGAATCCTCAGGTTCCGGGCCCGACTCCACACAAGGACTGAGGCCCCGGCATGGACGGTAGAGGAATCCCGAGAGGTCCCCTAGAAACTCGCATGGGGACTGGCCTTTCCTGAGGCCACCAGAGCGGGTCCCTGTGGTCCCCGTCGTAACTCGAGAAGACCTGCCGCAACTCGAGAAAATCCAGGAGGTTCTCCCCTCCAGGCGAGATGAGGCCCATTTCCGCTGAGGCGTCTCGAGGCTGATCACACCTCACCTCTGGAACTTCGAAAGGGTCCTTCACACCCTTGGTGCAAATCAAGAAGTTCCCCGACCTAGCCGTCTCCACTCGAGAGGAATCACGAGGGTCCCGCCCACATCCAGAGGAGCCCCGTTTCCGCCTCGTAGCTCGAGATGAGGGATCCTTTCCCTGCTTTGTCGAGAAAGATTTCCCGGCGTTCCCGTCGCATCTCAAGAGGAGGCCCTCTCAACAGGAACGGCGAGAGGAACTCCAGGGTCGTGCCACCATTCCAAGAGTCCCCCAGATGTCTCAGTCCATTCCAGAGGAACCTCTTTTCCCTTCACCGGCTCGTCTTTCACGCCGAGGATCGACTCACACCAAGGTGGCACGTGGCACAGCCCTGTGGGAAAGCCTCGTGGGAAAGCCTCGAGGGACAGCCTCGAGGGAAAGCCACAGATCCCTTGATCCACGTGACAGGAAGCGTGACACTACTGCTGCAGCTCGGGAGGAAGGCGCACGTGCATGCCCCCACTCGAGACGAGGCCTGACTCCCCTGGGGAGACTCAGAAGCACCCCAAGATCCATGGCAACACTGGAGAGGAATACTCAGGTTCCGGCCCCGACTCCACACAAGGACTGAGGCCCCGGCATGGACGGGAGAGGAATCCCGAGAGGTCCCCTAGCAACTCGCATGGGGACTGGCCTTTCCTGAGGCCACCAGAGCGGGTCCCTGAGGTCTCCGTCGTAACTCGAGAAGACCTGCCGCAACTCGAGAAAATCCAGGAGGTTCTGCCCTCCAGGCGAGATGAGGCCCATTTCCGCTGAGGCGTCTCGAGGCTGATCACACCTCACCTCTGGAACTTCGAAAGGGTCCTTCACACCCTTGGTGCAAATCAAGAAGTTCCCCGACCTAGCCGTCTCCACTCGAGAGGAATCACGAGGGTCCCGCCCACATCCAGAGGAGCCCCGTTTCCGCCTCGTAGCTCGAGATGAGGGATCCTTTCCCTGCTTTGTCAAGAAAGATTTCCCGGCGTTCCCGTCGCATCTCAAGAGGAGGCCCTCTCAACAGGAACGGCGAGAGGAACTCCAGGGTCGTGCCACCATTCCAAGAGTCCCCCAGATGTCTCAGTCCATTCCAGAGGAACCTCTTTTCCCTTCACCGGCTCGTCTTTCACGCCGAGGATCGACTCACACCAAGGTGGCACGTGGCACAGCCCTGTGGGAAAGCCTCGTGGGAAAGCCTCGAGGGACAGCCTCGAGGGAAAGCCACAGATCCCTTGATCCACGTGACAGGAAGCGTGACACTACTGCTGCAGCTCGGGAGGAAAGCGCACGTGCATGCCCCCACTCGAGACGAGGCCTGACTCCCCTGGGGAGACTCAGAAGCACCCCAAGATCCATGGCAACACTGGAGAGGAATCCTCAGGTTCTGGGCCCGACTCCACACAAGGACTGAGGCCCCGGCATGGACGGGAGAGGAATCCCGAGAGGTCCCCTAGCAACTCGCATGGGGACTGGCCTTTCCTGAGGCCACCAGAGCGGGTCCCTGAGGTCCCCGTCGTAACTTGAGAAGACCTGCCTCAACTCGAGAAAATCCAGGAGGTTCTCCCCTCCAGGCAAGATGAGGCCCATTTCCGCTGAGGCGTCTCGAGGCTGATCACACCTCACCTCTGGAACTTCGAAAGGGTCCTTCACACCCTTGGTGCAAATCAAGAAGTTCCCCGACCTAGCCGTGTCCACTCGAGAGGAATCACGAGGGTCCCGCCCACATCCAGAGGAGCCCCGTTTCCGCCTCATAGCTCGAGATGAGGGATCCTTTCCCTGCTTCGTCGGGAAAGAATTCCCGGCGTTCCCGTCGCATCTCAAGAGGAGGCCCTCTCAACAGGAACGGCGAGAGGAACTCCAGGGTCGTGCCACCATTCCAAGAGTCCCCCAGATGTCTCAGTCCATTGCAGAGGAACCTCGTTTCCGTTCACCGGCTCGTCTTTCACGCCGAGGATCGACTCACACCAAGGTGGCACGTGGCACAGCCCTGTGGGAAAGCCTCGTGGGAAAGCCTCGAGGGACAGCCTCGAGGGAAAGCCACAGATCCCTTGATCCACGTGACAGGAAGCGTGACACTACTGCTGCAGCTCGGGAGGAAAGCGCACGTGCATGCCCCCATTCGAGACGAGGCCTGACTCCCCTGGGGAGACTCAGAAGCACCCCAAGATCCATGGCAACACTGGAGAGGAATCCTCAGGTTCCGGGCCCGACTCCACACAAGGACTGAGGCCCCGGCATGGACGGGAGAGGAATCCCGAGAGGTCACCTAGCAACTCGCATGGGGACTGGCCTTTCCTGAGGCCACCAGAGCGGGTCCCTGTGGTCCCCGTCGTAACTCGAGAAGACCTGCCGCAACTCGAGAAAATCCAGGAGGTTCTCCCCTCCAGGCGAGATGAGGCCCATTTCCGCTGAGGCGTCTCGAGGCTGATCACACCTCACCTCTGGAACTTCGAAAGGGTCCTTCACACCCTTGGTGCAAAT
Organism: Budorcas taxicolor; assembly: GCF_023091745.1. NCBI lineage: Eukaryota > Metazoa > Chordata > Mammalia > Artiodactyla > Bovidae > Budorcas > Budorcas taxicolor. The sequence continues at coordinate 65,576 of NW_026292571.1, forward strand.
CAAGAAGTTCCCCGACATACCCGTCTCCACTCGAGAGGAATCACGAGGGTCCCGCCCACATCCAGAGGAGCCCCGTTTCCGCCTCGTAGCTCGAGATGAGGGATCCTTTCCCTGCTTCGTCGGGAAAGAGTTCCCGGCGTTCCCGTCGCATCTCAAGTGGAGGCCCTCTCAACAGGAACGGCGAGAGGAACTCCAGGGTCGTGCCACCATTCCAAGAGTCCCCCAGATGTCTCAGTCCATTCCAGAGGAACCTCTTTTCCCTTCACCGGCTCGTCTTTCACGCCGAGGATCGACTGACACCAAGGTGGCACGTGGCACAGCCCTGTGGGAAAGCCTCGTGGGAAAGCCTCGAGGGACAGCCTCGAGGGAAAGCCACAGATCCCTTGATCCACGTGACAGGAAGCGTGACACTACTGCTGCAGCTCGGGAGGAAAGCGCACGTGCATGCCCCCACTCGAGACGAGGCCTGACTCCCCTGGGGAGACTCAGAAGCACCCCAAGATCCATGGCAACACTGGAGAGGAATCCTCAGGTTCCGGGCCCGACTCCACACAAGGACTGAGGCCCCGGCATGGACGGTAGAGGAATCCCGAGAGGTCCCCTAGAAACTCGCATGGGGACTGGCCTTTCCTGAGGCCACCAGAGCGGGTCCCTGTGGTCCCCGTCGTAACTCGAGAAGACCTGCCGCAACTCGAGAAAATCCAGGAGGTTCTCCCCTCCAGGCGAGATGAGGCCCATTTCCGCTGAGGCGTCTCGAGGCTGATCACACCTCACCTCTGGAACTTCGAAAGGGTCCTTCACACCCTTGGTGCAAATCAAGAAGTTCCCCGACATACCCGTCTCCACTCGAGAGGAATCACGAGGGTCCCGCCCACATCCAGAGGAGCCCCGTTTCCGCCTCGTAGCTCGAGATGAGGGATCCTTTCCCTGCTTTGTCGAGAAAGATTTCCCGGCGTTCCCGTCGCATCTCAAGAGGAGGCCCTCTCAACAGGAACGGCGAGAGGAACTCCAGGGTCGTGCCACCATTCCAAGAGTCCCCCAGATGTCTCAGTCCATTCCAGAGGAACCTCTTTTCCCTTCACCGGGTCGTCTTTCACGCCGAGGATCGACTCACACCAAGGTGGCACGTGGCACAGCCCTGTGGGAAAGCCTCGTGGGAAAGCCTCGAGGGACAGCCTCGAGGGAAAGCCACAGATCCCTTGATCCACGTGACAGGAAGCGTGACACTACTGCTGCAGCTCGGGAGGAAGGCGCACGTGCATGCCCCCACTCGAGACGAGGCCTGACTCCCCTGGGGAGACTCAGAAGCACCCCAAGATCCATGGCAACACTGGAGAGGAATACTCAGGTTCCGGCCCCGACTCCACACAAGGACTGAGGCCCCGGCATGGACGGGAGAGGAATCCCGAGAGGTCCCCTAGCAACTCGCATGGGGACTGGCCTTTCCTGAGGCCACCAGAGCGGGTCCCTGAGGTCTCCGTCGTAACTCGAGAAGACCTGCCGCAACTCGAGAAAATCCAGGAGGTTCTGCCCTCCAGGCGAGATGAGGCCCATTTCCGCTGAGGCGTCTCGAGGCTGATCACACCTCACCTCTGGAACTTCGAAAGGGTCCTTCACACCCTTGGTGCAAATCAAGAAGTTCCCCGACCTAGCCGTCTCCACTCGAGAGGAATCACGAGGGTCCCGCCCACATCCAGAGGAGCCCCGTTTCCGCCTCGTAGCTCGAGATGAGGGATCCTTTCCCTGCTTTGTCGAGAAAGATTTCCCGGCGTTCCCGTCGCATCTCAAGAGGAGGCCCTCTCAACAGGAACGGCGAGAGGAACTCCAGGGTCGTGCCACCATTCCAAGAGTCCCCCAGATGTCTCAGTCCATTCCAGAGGAACCTCTTTTCCCTTCACCGGCTCGTCTTTCACGCCGAGGATCGACTCACACCAAGGTGGCACGTGGCACAGCCCTGTGGGAAAGCCTCGTGGGAAAGCCTCGAGGGACAGCCTCGAGGGAAAGCCACAGATCCCTTGATCCACGTGACAGGAAGCGTGACACTACTGCTGCAGCTCGGGAGGAAAGCGCACGTGCATGCCCCCACTCGAGACGAGGCCTGACTCCCGTGGGGAGACTCAGAAGCACCCCAAGATCCATGGCAACACTGGAGAGGAATCCTCAGGTTCTGGGCCCGACTCCACACAAGGACTGAGGCCCCGGCATGGACGGGAGAGGAATCCCGAGAGGTCCCCTAGCAACTCGCATGGGGACTGGCCTTTCCTGAGGCCACCAGAGCGGGTCCCTGAGGTCCCCGTCGTAACTTGAGAAGACCTGCCTCAACTCGAGAAAATCCAGGAGGTTCTCCCCTCCAGGCAAGATGAGGCCCATTTCCGCTGAGGCGTCTCGAGGCTGATCACACCTCACCTCTGGAACTTCGAAAGGGTCCTTCACACCCTTGGTGCAAATCAAGAAGTTCCCCGACCTAGCCGTCTCCACTCGAGAGGAATCACGTGGGTCCCGCCCACATCCAGAGGAGCCCCGTTTCCGCCTCGTAGCTCGAGATGAGGGATCCTTTCCCTGCTTCGTCGGGAAAGAGTTCCCGGCGTTCCCGTCGCATCTCAAGAGGAGGCCCTCTCAACAGGAACGGCGAGAGGAACTCCAGGGTCGTGCCACCATTCCAAGAGTCCCCCAGATGTCTCAGTCCATACCAGAGGAACCTCTTTTCCCTTCACCGGCTCGTCTTTCACGCCGAGGATCGACTCACACCAAGGTGGCACGTGGCACAGCCCTGTGGGAAAGCCTCGTGGGAAAGCCTCGAGGGACAGCCTCGAGGGAAAGCCACAGTTCCCTTGATCCACGTGACAGGAAGCGTGACACTACTGCTGCAGCTCGGGAGGAAAGCGCACGTGCATGCCCCCCACTCGAGACGAGGCCTGACTCCCCTGGGGAGACTCAGAAGCACCCCAAGATCCATGGCAACACTGGAGAGGAATCCTCAGGTTCCGGGCCCGACTCCACACAAGGACTGAGGCCCCGGCATGGACGGGAGAGGAATCCCGAGAGGTCCCCTAGCAACTCGCATGGGGACTGGCCTTTCCTGAGGCCACCAGAGCGGGTCCCTGAGGTCCCCGTCGTAAGTCGAGAAGACCTGCCGCAACTCGAGAAAATCCAGGAGGTTCTCCCCTCCAGGCGAGATGAGGCCCATTTCCGCTGAGGCGTCTCGAGGCTGATCACACCTCACCTCTGGAACTTCGAAAGGGTCCTTCACACCCTTGGTGCAAATCAAGAAGTTCCCCGACCTAGCCGTCTCCACTCGAGAGGAATCACGTGGGTCCCGCCCACATCCAGAGGAGCCCCGTTTCCGCCTCGTAGCTCGAGATGAGGGATCCTTTCCCTGCTTCGTCGGGAAAGAGTTCCCGGCGTTCCCGTCGCATCTCAAGAGGAGGCCCTCTCAACAGGAACGGCGAGAGGAACTCCAGGGTCGTGCCACCATTCCAAGAGTGCACCAGATGTCTCAGTCCATACCAGAGGAACCTCTTTTCCCTTCACCGGCTCGTCTTTCACGCCGAGGATCGACTCACACCAAGGTGGCACGTGGCACAGCCCTGTGGGAAAGCCTCGTGGGAAAGCCTCGAGGGACAGCCTCGAGGGAAAGCCACAGATCCCTTGATCCACGTGACAGGAAGCGTGACACTACTGCTGCAGCTCGGGAGGAAAGCGCACGTGCATGCCCCCACTCGAGACGAGGCCTGACTCCCCTGGGGAGACTCAGAAGCACCCCAAGATCCATGGCAACACTGGAGAGGAATCCTCAGGTTCCGGCCCCGACTCCACACAAGGACTGAGGCCCCGGCATGGACGGGAGAGGAATCCCGAGAGGTCCCCTAGCAACTCACATGGGGACTGGCCTTTCCTGAGGCCACCAGAGCGGGTCCCTGAGGTCCCCGTCGTAACTCGAGAACACCTGCCACAACTCGAGAAATTCCAGGAGGTTCTCCCCTCCAGGCGAGATGAGGCCCATTTCCGCTGAGGCGTCTCGAGGCTGATCACACCTCACCTCTGGAACTTCGAAAGGGTCCTTCACACCCTTGGTGCAAATCAAGAAGTTCCCCGACCTAGCCGTCTCCACTCGAGAGGAATCACGAGGGTCCCGCCCACATCCAGAGGAGCCCCGTTTCCGCCTCGTAGCTCGAGATGAGGGATCCTTTCCCTGCTTCGTCGGGAAAGATTTCCCGGCGTTCCCGTCGCATCTCAAGAGGAGGCCCTCTCAACAGGAACGGCGAGAGGAACTCCAGGGTCGTGCCACCATTCCAAGAGTCCCCCAGATGTCTCAGTCCATTCCAGAGGAACCTCTTTTCCCTTCACCGGCTCCTCTTTCACGCCGAGGATCGACTCACACCAAGGTGGCACGTGGCACAGCCCTGTGGGAAAGCCTCGTGGGAAAGCCTCGAGGGACAGCCTCGAGGGAAAGCCACAGATCCCTTGATCCACGTGACAGCAAGCGTGACACTACTGCTGCAGCTCGGGAGGAAAGCGCACGTGCATGCCCCCACTCGAGACGAGGCCTGACTCCCCTGGGGAGACTCAGAAGCACCCCAAGATCCATGGCAACACTGGAGAGGAATCCTCAGGTTCCGGCCCCGACTCCACACAAGGACTGAGGCCCCGGCATGGACGGGAGAGGAATCCCGAGAGGTCCCCTAGCAACTCGCATGGGGACTGGCCTTTCCTGAGGCCACCAGTGCGGGTCCCTGAGGTCCCCGTCGTAACTCGAGAAGACGTGCCGCAACTCGAGAAAATCCAGGAGGTTCTCCCCTCCAGGCGAGATGAGGCCCATTTCCGCTGAGGCGTCTCGAGGCTGATCACACCTCACCTCTGGAACTTCGAAAGGGTCCTTCACACCCTTGGTGCAAATCAAGAAGTTCCCCGACCTAGCCGTCTCCACTCGAGAGGAATCACGTGGGTCCCGCCCACATCCAGAGGAGCCCCGTTTCCGCCTCGTAGCTCGAGATGAGGGATCCTTTCCTGCTTCGTCGGGAAAGAGTTCCCGGCGTTCCCGTCGCATCTCAAGAGGAGGCCCTCTCAACAGGAACGGCGAGAGGAACTCCAGGGTCGTGCCACCATTCCAAGAGTCCCCCAGATGTCTCAGTCCATACCAGAGGAACCTCTTTTCCCTTCACCGGCTCGTCTTTCACGCCGAGGATCGACTCACACCAAGGTGGCACGTGGCACAGCCCTGTGGGAAAGCCTCGTGGGAAAGCCTCGAGGGACAGCCTCGAGGGAAAGCCACAGATCCCTTGATCCACGTGACAGGAAGCGTGACCCTACTGCTGCAGCTCGGGAGGAAAGTGCACGTGCATGCCCCCACTCGAGACGAGGCCTGACTCCCCTGGGGAGACTCAGAAGCACCCCAAGATCCATGGCAACACTGGAGAGGAACCCTCAGGTTCCGGGCCCGTATCCACACAAGGACTGAGGCCCCGGCATGGACGGGAGAGGAATCCCGAGAGGTCCCCTAGCAACTCGCATGGGGACTGGCCTTTCCTGAGGCCACCAGAGCGGGTCCCTGTGGTCCCCGTCGTAACTCGAGAAGACCTGCCGCAACTGGAGAAAATCCAGGAGGTTCTCCCCTCCAGGCGAGATGAGGCCCATTTCCGCTGAGGCGTCTCGAGGCTGATCACACCTCACCTCTGGAACTTCGAAAGGGTCCTTCACACCCTTGGTGCAAATCAAGAAGTTCCCCGACCTAGCCGTGTCCACTCGCGAGGAATCACGAGGGTCCCGCCCACATCCAGAGGAGCCCCGTTTCCGCCTCGTAGCTCGAGGTGAGGGATCCTTTCCCTGCTTCGTCGGGAAAGAGTTCCCGGCGTTCCTGTCGCATCTCAAGAGGAGACCCTCTCAACAGGAACTTCGAGAGGAACTCCAGGGTCGTGCCACCATTCCAAGAGTCCCCCAGATGTCTCAGTCCATTCCAGAGGAACCTCTTTTCCATTCACCGGCTCGTCTTTCACGCCGAGGATCGACTCACACCAAGGTGGCACGTGGCACAGCCCTGTGGGAAAGCCTCGTGGGAAAGCCTCGAGGGACAGCCTCGAGGGAAAGCCACAGATCCCTTGATCCACGTGAGAGAAAGCGTGACCCTACTGCTGCAGCTCGGGAGGAAAGCGCACGTGCATGCCCCCACTCGAGACGAGGCCTGACTCCCCTGGGGAGACTCAGAAGCACCCCAAGATCCATGGCAACACTGGAGAGGAATCCTCAGGTTCCGGCCCCGACTCCACACAAGGACTGAGGCCCCGGCATGGACGGGAGAGGAATCCCGAGAGGTCCCCTAGCAACTCGCATGGGGACTGGCCTTTCCTGAGGCCACCAGTGCGGGTCCCTGAGGTCCCCGTCGTAACTCGAGAAGACGTGCCGCAACTCGAGAAAATCCAGGAGGTTCTCCCCTCCAGGCGAGATGAGGCCCATTTCCGCTGAGGCGTCTCGAGGCTGATCACACCTCACCTCTGGAACTTCGAAAGGGTCCTTCACACCCTTGGTGCAAATCAAGAAGTTCCCCGACCTAGCCGTCTCCACTCGAGAGGAATCACGTGGGTCCCGCCCACATCCAGAGGAGCCCCGTTTCCGCCTCGTAGCTCGAGATGAGGGATCCTTTCCTGCTTCGTCGGGAAAGAGTTCCCGGCGTTCCCGTCGCATCTCAAGAGGAGGCCCTCTCAACAGGAACGGCGAGAGGAACTCCAGGGTCGTGCCACCATTCCAAGAGTCCCCCAGATGTCTCAGTCCATACCAGAGGAACCTCTTTTCCCTTCACCGGCTCGTCTTTCACGCCGAGGATCGACTCACACCAAGGTGGCACGTGGCACAGCCCTGTGGGAAAGCCTCGTGGGAAAGCCTCGAGGGACAGCCTCGAGGGAAAGCCACAGATCCCTTGATCCACGTGACAGGAAGCGTGACCCTACTGCTGCAGCTCGGGAGGAAAGTGCACGTGCATGCCCCCACTCGAGACGAGGCCTGACTCCCCTGGGGAGACTCAGAAGCACCCCAAGATCCATGGCAACACTGGAGAGGAACCCTCAGGTTCCGGGCCCGTATCCACACAAGGACTGAGGCCCCGGCATGGACGGGAGAGGAATCCCGAGAGGTCCCCTAGCAACTCGCATGGGGACTGGCCTTTCCTGAGGCCACCAGAGCGGGTCCCTGTGGTCCCCGTCGTAACTCGAGAAGACCTGCCGCAACTGGAGAAAATCCAGGAGGTTCTCCCCTCCAGGCGAGATGAGGCCCATTTCCGCTGAGGCGTCTCGAGGCTGATCACACCTCACCTCTGGAACTTCGAAAGGGTCCTTCACACCCTTGGTGCAAATCAAGAAGTTCCCCGACCTAGCCGTGTCCACTCGCGAGGAATCACGAGGGTCCCGCCCACATCCAGAGGAGCCCCGTTTCCGCCTCGTAGCTCGAGGTGAGGGATCCTTTCCCTGCTTCGTCGGGAAAGAGTTCCCGGCGTTCCTGTCGCATCTCAAGAGGAGACCCTCTCAACAGGAACTTCGAGAGGAACTCCAGGGTCGTGCCACCATTCCAAGAGTCCCCCAGATGTCTCAGTCCATTCCAGAGGAACCTCTTTTCCATTCACCGGCTCGTCATTCACGCCGAGGATCGACTCACACCAAGGTGGCACGTGGCACAGCCCTGTGGGAAAGCCTCGTGGGAAAGCCTCGAGGGACAGCCTCGAGGGAAGGCCACAGATCCCTTGATCCACGTGAGAGAAAGCGTGACCCTACTGCTGCAGCTCGGGAGGAAAGCGCACGTGCATGCCCCCACTCGAGACGAGGCCTGACTCCCCTGGGGAGACTCAGAAGCACCCCAAGGTCCAGGGCAACACTGGAGAGGAATCCTCAGGTTCCGGCCCCGACTCCACACAAGGACTGAGGCCCCGGCATGGACGGGAGAGGAATCCTGAGAGGTCCCCTAGCAACTCGCATGGGGACTGGCCTTTCCTGAGGGCACCAGAGCGGGTCCCTGAGGTCCCCGTCGTAACTCGAGAAGACCTTCCGCTACTCGAGAAAATCCAGGAGGTTCTCCCCTCCAGGCGAGATGAGGCCCATTTCCGCTGAGGCGTCTCGAGGCTGATCACACCTCACCTCTGGAACTTCGAAAGGGTCCTTCACACCCTTGGTGCAAATCAAGAAGTTCCCCGACCTAGCCGTCTCCACTCGAGAGGAATCACGAGGGTCCCGCCCACATCCAGAGGAGCCCCGTTTCCGCCTCGTAGCTCGAGATGAGGGATCCTTTCCCTGCTTCGTCGGGAAAGAGTTCCCGGCGTTCCCGTCGCATCTCAAGAGGAGGCCCTCTCAACAGGAACGGCGAGAGGAACTCCAGGGTCGTGCCACCATTCCAAGAGTCCCCCAGATGTCTCAGTCCATTCCAGAGGAACCTCTTTTCCCTTCACCGGCTCGTCTTTCACGCCCGAGGATCGACTCACACCAAGGTGGCACGTGGCACAGCCCTGTGGGAAAGCCTCGTGGGAAAGCCTCGAGGGACAGCCTCGAGGGAAAGCCACAGATCCCTTGATCCACGTGACAGGAAGCGTGACACTACTGCTGCAGCTCGGGAGGAAAGCGCACGTGCATGCCCCCACTCGAGACGATACCTGACTCCCCTGGGGAGACTCAGAAGCACCCCAAGATCCATGGCAACACTGGAGAGGAACCCTCAGGTTCCGGGCCCGACTCCACACAAGGACTGAGGCCCCGGCATGGACGGGAGAGGAATCCCGAGTGGTCCCCTAGCAACTCGCATGGGGACTGGCCTTTCCTGAGGCCACCAGAGCGGGTCCCTGTGGTCCCCGTCGTAACTCGAGAAGACCTGCCGCAACTGGAGAAAATCCAGGAGGTTCTCCCCTCCAGGCGAGATGAGGCCCATTTCCGCTGAGGCGTCTCGAGGCTGATCACACCTCACCTCTGGAACTTCGAAAGGGTCCTTCACACCCTTGGTGCAAATCAAGAAGTTCCCCGACCTAGCCGTGTCCACTCGCGAGGAATCACGAGGGTCCCGCCCACATCCAGAGGAGCCCCGTTTCCGCCTCGTAGCTCGAGGTGAGGGATCCTTTCCCTGCTTCGTCGGGAAAGAGTTCCGGCGTTCCCGTCGCATCTCAAGAGGAGACCCTCTCAACAGGAACGGCGAGAGGAACTCCAGGGTCGTGCCACCATTCCAAGAGTCCCCCAGATGTCTCAGTCCATTCCAGAGGAACCTCTTTTCCATTCACCGGCTCGTCTTTCACGCCGAGGATCGACTCACACCAAGGTGGCACGTGGCACAGCCCTGTGGGAAAGCCTCGTGGGAAAGCCTCGAGGGACAGCCTCGAGGGAAAGCCACAGATCCCTTAATCCACGTGAGAGAAAGCGTGACCCTACTGCTGCAGCTCGGGAGGAAAGCGCACGTGCATGCCCCCACTCGAGACGAGGCCTGACTCCCCTGGGGAGACTCAGAAGCACCCCAAGATCCATGGCAACACTGGAGAGGAATCCTCAGGTTCCGGCCCCGACTCCACACAAGGACTGAGGCCCCGGCATGGACGGGAGAGGAATCCCGAGAGGTCCCCTAGCAACTCGCATGGGGACTGGCCTTTCCTGAGGCCACCAGAGCGGGTCCCTGAGGTCCCCGTCGTAACTCGAGAAGACCTGCCGCAACTGGAGAAAATCCAGGAGGTTCTCCCCTCCAGGCGAGATGAGGCCCATTTCCGCTGAGGCGTCTCGAGGCTGATCACACCTCACCTCTGGAACTTCGAAAGGGTCCTTCACACCCTTGGTGCAAATCAAGAAGTTCCCCCGACCTAGCCGTCTCCACTCGAGAGGAATCACGTGGGTCCCGCCCACATCCAGAGGAGCCCCGTTTCCGCCTCGTAGCTCGAGATGAGGGATCCTTTCCTGCTTCGTCGGGAAAGAGTTCCCGGCGTTCCCGTCGCATCTCAAGAGGAGGCCCTCTCAACAGGAACGGCGAGAGGAACTCCAGGGTCGTGCCACCATTCCAAGAGTCCCCCAGATGTCTCAGTCCATACCAGAGGAACCTCTTTTCCCTTCACCGGCTCGTCTTTCACGCCGAGGATCGACTCACACCAAGGTGGCACGTGGCACAGCCCTGTGGGAAAGCCTCGTGGGAAAGCCTCGAGGGACAGCCTCGAGGGAAAGCCACAGATCCCTTGATCCACGTGACAGGAAGCGTGACCCTACTGCTGCAGCTCGGGAGGAAAGTGCACGTGCATGCCCCCACTCGAGACGAGGCCTGACTCCCCTGGGGAGACTCAGAAGCACCCCAAGATCCATGGCAACACTGGAGAGGAACCCTCAGGTTCCGGGCCCGTATCCACACAAGGACTGAGGCCCCGGCATGGACGGGAGAGGAATCCCGAGAGGTCCCCTAGCAACTCGCATGGGGACTGGCCTTTCCTGAGGCCACCAGAGCGGGTCCCTGTGGTCCCCGTCGTAACTCGAGAAGACCTGCCGCAACTGGAGAAAA
>NW_026292572.1:0-76031 GCF_023091745.1 Budorcas taxicolor
GGAAAGGAAGAGGTTCCTCTGGAATGGACTGAGACATCTGGGGGACTCATTGGAATGGTGGCACGACCCTGGAGTTCCTCTCGCCGTTCCTGTTGAGAGGGCCTCCTCTTGAGATGCGACGGGAACGCCGGGAACTCTTTTCCCGACGAAGCAGGGAAAGGATCCCTCATCTCGAGTTACGAGGCGGAAACGGGGGCTCCTCTGGATGTGGGCGGGACCCTCGTGATTCCTCTCGAGTGGAGACGGGTATGTCGAGGAACTTCTTGATTTGCATCCAAGGGTGTGAAGGACCCTTTTCGAAGTTCCAGAGGTGAGGTGTGATCAGCCTCGAGACGCCTCAGCGGAAATGGGCCTCATCTCGCCTCTGGAGGAGGGAGAACCTCCTGGATTTTCTCGAGTTGCGGCAGGTCTTCTTGAGTTACGACGTGGGACCTCAGGGACCCGCTCTCGTGGCCTCAGGAAAGGCCAGTCCCCATGCGAGTTGCTAGGGGACCCTCTCGGGATTCCTCTCCCGTCCATACCGGGGGTCTCAGTCCTTGTGTGGAGTCGGGGCCGGAACCTGAGGATCCCTCTCCAGTGTTGCCATGGATATTGGGGTGCTTCTGAGTCTCCCCAGGGAGAGTCAGGCCTCGTCTCGAGTGGGGGCATGCACGTGCGCTTTCCTCCCGAGCTGCAGCAATAGTGTCACGCTTCCTGTCACGTGGATCAAGGGATCTGTGGCTTTCCCTCGAGGCTTGTCCCTCGAGGCTTTCCCACGAGGCTTTTCCCACAGCGCTGTGCCACCGTACCATCCTTGGTGTGAGTCGATCCTCGGCGTGAAAGACGAGCCGGTGAAGGGAAAAGAGGTTCCTCTGGAATGGACTGAGACACATCTGGGGGGACTCTTGGAATGGTGGCACGACCCTGGAGTTCCTCTCGCCGGTTCCTGTTTGAGAGGGCCTCCTCTTGAGATGCGCACGGGAACGCCGGGAACTCTTTCCCGACGAAGCAGGGGAAAGGATCCCTCATCTCGAGCTACGAGGCGGAAACGGGGCTCCTCTGGATGTGGGCGGGACCTCTCGTGATTCCTCTCGAGTGGAGACTGGCTAGGTCGGGGAACTTCTTGATTTGCACCGAGGGTGTGAAGGACCCTTTCGAGAAGTTCCAGAGGTGAGGTGTGATCAGCCTCGAGACGCCTCAGCGGAAATGGGCCTCATCTCGCCTGGAGGGGAGAACCTCCTGGATTTTTCTCGAGTTGCGGCAGGTCTTCTCCAGTTCACGACTGGGACCTCAGGGACCCGCTTTGGTGGCCTCAGGAAGGCCAGTCCCCACGCGAGTTGCTAGGGGACCTCTCGGGATTCCTCTCCCGTCCATGCCGTGGGCCTCAGTCTCTTGTGTGGAGTCGGGGCCGGAACCTGAGGATTCCTCTCCAGTGTTGCCATGGATCTTGGGGGGTGCTTCTGAGTCTCCCCAGGGGAGTCAGGCCTCGTCTCGAGTGGGGGGCATGCACGTGCGCTTTCCTCCCGAGCTGCAGAAGTAGTGTCACGCCTTCCTGTCACGTGGATCAAGGGATCTGTGGCTTTCCCTCGAGGCTGTCCCTCGAGGCTTTCCCACGAGGCTTTCCACAGGGCTGTGCCACGTGCCACCTTGGGTGGGAGTCGATCCTCGGCGTGAAAGACGAGCCGGTGAAGGGAAAAGAGGTTCCTCTGGAATGGACTGAGACATCTGGGGGACTCTTGGAATGGTGGCACGACCCTGGAGTTCCTCTCGCCCGTTTCCTGTTGAGGAGGGCCTCCTCTTGAGATGCGACGGGAACGCCGTGGAACTCTTTCCCGACGAAGCAGGGAAAGGATCCCTCATCTCGAGCTACGAGGCGGAAACGGGGGCTCTTCTGGATGGTGGGAGGGACCCTCGTGATTCCTCTCGAGTGGGAGACGGCTAGGTCGGGGAACTTCTTGATTTGCACCGAGGGTGTGAAGGACCCTTTCGAAGTTCCAGAGGTGAGGTGTGATCAGCCTCGAGACGCCTGCTCAGCGGAAAATGGGCCTCATCTCGCCTGGAGGGGAGAACCTCCTGGATTTTCTCGAGTTGCCGGCAGGTCTTCTCCAGTTACGACTGGGACCTCAGGGACCCGCTTTGGTGGCCCTCAGGAAAGGCCAGTCCCCCACGCGAGTTGCTAGGGGACCTCTCGGGATTCCCTCTCCCGTCCATGCCGGGGCCTCAGTCCTTGTGTGGAGTCGGGGCCGGAACCTGAGGATTCCTCTCCAGTGTTGCCATGGATCTTGGGGTGCTTCTCAGTCTCCCCAGGGGAGTCAGGCCTCGTCTCGAGTGGGGGCATGCACGTGCGCTTTCCTCCCGAGCTGCAGCAGTAGTGTCACGCTTCCTGTGACGTGGCTCAAGCGATCTGTGGCTTTCCCTCGAGGCTGTCCCTCGAGGCTTTCCCACGAGGCTTACCCACAGGGCTGTGCCACGTGCCACCTTGGTGTGAGTCGATCCTCGGCGTGAAAGACGAGCCGGTTGAAGGGAAAAGAGGTTCCTCTGGAATGGACTGAGACATCTGGGGGGACTCTTGGAATGGTGGCACGACCCTGGAGTTCCTCTCACCATTCCTTGTTGAGAGGGCTTCCCCTTGAGATGCGACGGGGAACGCCGGGAACTCTTTCCCGATGAAGCAGGGAAAGGATCCCTCATCTCGAAGCTACGAGGCGGGAAACGGGGCTCCTCTGGATGTGGGCGGGACCCCTCGTGATTCCTCTCTCGAGTGGAGACGGGTATGTCGGGGAACTTCTTGATTTGCACCAAGGGTGTGAAGTAGCCTTTCGAAGTTTCCAGAGGTAGGAGGTGTGATCAGCCTCGAGACGCCTCAGTGGAAAATGGGCCTCATCTCGCCTGGAGGGGAGAACCTCCTGGACTTTTCTCGAGTTGCGGCAGGTCTTCTCGAGTTACGACGGGGACCTCAGGGACCCGCTCTCGTGGCCTCAGGGAAAGGCCAGTCCCCATGCGAAGTTGCTAGGGGACCTCTCGGAGATTCCTCTCCCGTCCATGCCGGGGCCTCAGTCCTTGTGTGGAGTCGGGAGCCGGAACCTGAGGATTCCTCTCCAGTGTTGCCATGGATCTTGGGGGTGCTTCTGAGTCTCCCCAGGGGAGTCAGGCCTCGTCTCGAGTGGGGGCATGCACGTTGCGCTTTCCTCCCGAGCTGCAGCAGTAGTGTCACGCTTCCTGTCACGTGGATCAAGGGATCTGTGGCTTTCCCTCGAGGCTGTCCCTCGAGGCTTTCCCACGAGGCTTTCCACAGGGCTGTGCCACGTGCCACCTTGGTGTGAGTCGATCCTCGGCGTGAAAGACGAGCCGGTGAAGGGAAAAGAGGTTCCTCTGGAATGGACTGAGACATCTGGGGGACTCTTGGAATGGTGGCACGACCCTGGAGTTCCTCTCGCCGTTCCTGTTGAGAGGGCCTCCTCTTGAGATGCGACGGGAACGCCGGGAACTCTTTCCCGACGAAGCAGGGAAAGGATCCCTCATCTCGAGTTACGAGGCGGAAACGGGGCTCCTCTGGATGTGGGCGGGACCCTCGTGATTCCTCTCGAGTGAGAGACGGGTATGTCGAGGAACTTCTTGATTTGCACCAAGGGTGTGAAGGACCCTTTCGAAGTTCCAGAGGTGAGGTGTGATCAGCCTCGAGACGCCTCAGCGGAAATGGGCCTCATCTCGCCTGGAGGGGAGAACCTCCTGGATTTTCTCGAGTTGCGGCAGGTCTTCTTGAGTTACGACGGGGACCTCAGGGACCCGCTCATCGTGGCCTCAGGAAAGGCCAGTCCCCATGCGAGTTGCTAGGGGACCTCTCGGGATTCCTCTCCCGTCCATACCGGGGTCTCAGTCCTTGTGTGGAGTCGGAGCCGGAACCTGAGGATCCCTCTCCAGTGTTGCCATGGATATTGGGGTGCTTTCTGAGTCTCTCCCAGGGGAGTCAGGCCTCGTCTCGAGTGGGGGCATGCACGTGCGCTTTCCTCCCGAGCTGCAGCAATAGTGTCACGCTTCCTGTCACGTGGATCAAGGGATCTGTGGCTTTCCCTCGAGGCTGTCCCTCGAGGCTTTCCCACGAGGCTTTCCCACAGCGCTGTGCCACGTACCACCTTGGTGTGAGTCGATCCTCGGCGTGAAAGACGAGCCGGTGAAGGGGAAAAGAGGTTCCTCTGGAATGGACTGAGACATCTGGGGGGACTCTTGGAATGGTGGCACGACCCTGAGAGTTCCTCTCGCCGTTCCTGTTGAGAGGGCCTCCTCTTGAGATGCGACGGAACGCCGGGAACTCTTTCCCGACGAAGCAGGGAAAGGATCCCTCATCTCGAGCTACGAGGCGGAAAACGGGGCTTCCTCTGGATGTGGGCGGGACCCTCGTGATTCCTCTCGAGTGGAGACGGTCTAGGTCGGGGAACTTCTTGATTTGCACCGAGGGTGTGAAGGACCCTTTCGAAGTTCCAGAGGTGAGGTGTGATCAGCCTCGAGACGCCTCAGCGGAAATGGGCCTCATCTCGCCTGGAGGGGAGAACCTCCTGGATTTTTCTCGAGTTGCGGCAGGTCTTCTCCAGTTACGACTGGGACCTTCAGGGACCCGCTTTGGTGGCCTCAGGAAAGGCCAGTCCCCCACGCGAGTTGCTAGGGGACCTCTCGGGATTCCTCTCCCGTCCATGCCGGGCCTCAGTCCTTGTGTGGAGTCGGGGCCGGAACCTGAGGATTCCTCTCCAGTGTTGCCATGGATCTTGGGGTGCTTCTGAGTCTCCCCAGGGGAGTCAGGCCTCGTCTCGAGTGGGGGCATGCACGTGCGCTTTCCTCCCGAGCTGCAGCAGTAGTGTCACGCTTCCTGTCACGTGGATCAAGGGATCTGTGGCTTTCCCTCGAGGCTGTCCCTCGAGGCTTTCCCACGAGGCTTTCCCACAGGGCTGTGCCACGTGCCACCTTGGTGGGAGTCGATCCTCGGCGTGAAAGACGAGCCGGGTGAAGGGAAAAGAGGTTCCTCTGGAATGGACTGAGGACATCTGGGGGACTCTTGGAATGGTGGCACGACCCTGGAGTTCCTCTCGCCGTTCCTGTTGAGAGGGCCTCCTCTTGAGATGCGACGGGAACGCCGGGAACTCTTTCCCGACGAAGCAGGGAAAGGATCCCTCATCTCGAGCTACGAGGCGGAAACGGGGCTCCTCTGGATGTGGGCGGGACCCTCGTGATTCCTCTCGAGTGGAGACGGCTAGGTCGGGGAACTTCTTGATTTGCACCGAGGGGTGTGAAGGACCCTTTCGAAGTTCCAGAGGTGAGGTGTGATCAGCCTCGGGACGCCTCAGCGGAAATGGGCCTCATCTCTCCTGGAGGGGAGAACCTCCTGGATTTTCTCGAGTTGCGGCAGGTCTTCTCGAGTTACGACGGGGACCTCAGGGACCCGCTCTGGTGGCCTCAGGAAAGGCCAGTCCCCATGCGAGTTGCTAGGGGGACCTCTCGGGCTTCCTCTCCCGTCCATGCCGGGGCCTCAGTCCTTGTGTGGAGTCGGGGCCGGAACCTGAGGATTCCTCTCCAGTGTTGCCATGGATCTTGGGGTGCTTCTGAGTTCCCCAGGGGAGTCAGGCCTCGTCTCGAGTGGGGGCATGCACGTGCGCTTTCCCCCCGAGCTGCAGCAGTAGTGTCACGCTTCCTGTCACGTGGATCAAGGGATCTGTGGCTTTCCCTCGAGGCTGTCCCTCGAGGCTTTCCCACGAGGCTTTCCCACAGGGCTGTGCTACGTGCTCACCTTGGTGTGAGTCGATCCTCGGCGTGAAAGACGAGCCGGTGAAGGGAAAAGAGGTTCCTCTGCAATGGACTGAGACATCTGGGGGACTCTTGGAATGGTGGCACGACCCTGGAGTTCCTCTCGCCGTTCCTGTTGAGAGGGCCTCCCCTTGAGATGCGACGGGAACGCCGGGAACTCTTTCCCGACGAAGCAGGGAAAGGATCCCGTCATCTCGAGCTACGAGGCGGAAACGGGGGCTCCTCTGGATGTGGGAGGGACCCTCGTGATTCCTCTCGAGTGGAGACGGGTATGTCGGGGAACTTCTTGATTTGCACCGAGGGTGTGAAGGACCCTTTCGAAGTTCCAGAGGTGAGGTGTGATCAGCCTCGAGACGCCTCAGGCGGAATTGGGCCTCATCTCGCCTGGAGGGGAGAAACCTCCTGGATTTTCTCGAGTTGCGGCAGGTCTTCTCGAGTTACGACGGGGGACCTCAGGGACCCGCTCTGGTGGCCTCAGGAAAGGCCAGTCCCCATGCGAGTTGCTAGGGTACCTCTCGGGATTCCTCTCCCGTCCATGCCGGGGAACTCAGTCCTTGTGTGGACTCGGGGCCGGAACCTGAGGATTCCTCTCCAGTGTTGCCATGGATCTTGGGGGTGCTTCTGAGTCTCCCCAGGGGAGTCAGGCCTCGTCTCGAGTGGGAGCATGTACGTGCGCTTTCCTCCCGAGCTGCAGCAATAGTGTCACGCTTCCTGTCACGTGGATCAAGGGGTCTGTGGCTTTCCCTCGAGGCTGTCCCTCGAGGCTTTCCCACGAGGCTTTCCACAGGGCTGTGCCACGTGCCACCTTGGTGTAAGTCGATCCTCGGCGTGAAAGACGAGCCGGTGAAGGGAAAAAGAGGTTCCTCTGGAATGGACTGAGACATCTGGGGGACTCTTGGAATGGTGGCACGACCCTGGAGTTCCTCTCGCCGTTCCTGTTGAGAGGGCCTCCTCTTGAGATGCGACGGGAACGCCGGGAACTCTTTCCCGACGAAGCAGGGAAAGGATCTTTCATCTCGAGCTACGAGGCGGAAACGGGGCTCCTCTGGATGTGGGCGGGACCCTCGTGATTCCTCTCGAGTGGAGACGGGTATGTCGGGGAACTTCTTGATTTGCACCAAGGGTGTGAAGGACCCTTTCGAAGTTCCAGAGGTGAGGTGTGATCAGCCTCGAGACGCCTCAGCGGAAATGGGCCTCATCTCGCCTGGAGGGGAGAACCTCCTTGATTTTCTCGAGTTTCGGCAGGTCTTCTCGAGTTACGACGGGGACCTCAGGGACCCGCTCTGGTGGCCTCAGGAAAGGCCAGTCCCCATGCGAGTTGCTAGGGGACCTCTCGGGATTCCTCTCCCGTCCATGCCGGGGCCTCAGTCCTTGTGTGGAGTCGGGGCCGGAACCTGAGGATTCCTCTCCAGTGTTGCCATGGATCTTGGGGTGCTTCTGAGTCTCCCCAGGGGAGTCAGGCCTCGTCTCGAGTGGGGGCATGCACGTGCGCTTTCCTCCCGAGCTGCAGCAGTAGTGTCACGCTTCCTGTCACGTGGATCAAGGGATCTGTGGCTTTCCCTCGAGGCTGTCCCTCGAGGCTTTCCCACGAGGCTTTCCCACAGGGCTGTGCCACGTGCCACCTTGGTGTGAGTCGATCCTCGGCGTGAAAGACGAGCCGGTGAAGGGAAAAGAGGTTCCTCTGGAATGGACTGAGACATCTGGGGGACTCTTGGAATGGTGGCACGACCCTGGAGTTCCTCTCGCCGTTCCTGTTGAGAGGGCCTCCTCTTGAGATGCGACGGGAACGCCGGGAACTCTTTCCCGACGAAGCAGGGAAAGGATCCCTCATCTCGAGCTACGAGGCGGAAACGGGGCTCCTCTGGATGTGGGCGGGACCCTCGTGATTCCTCTCGAGTGGAGACGGGTATGTCGGGGAACTTCTTGATTTGCACCAAGGGTGTGAAGGACCCTTTCGAAGTTCCAGAGGTGAGGTGTGATCAGCCTCGAGACGCCTCAGCGGAAATGGGCCTCATCTCGCCTGGAGGGGAGAACCTCCTGGATTTTCTCGAGTTGCGGCAGGTCTTCTCGAGTTACGACGGGGACCTCAGGGACCCGCTCTGGTGGCCTCAGGAAAGGCCAGTCCCCATGCGAGTTGCTAGGGGACCTCTCGGGATTCCTCTCCCGTCCATGCCGGGGCCTCAGTCCTTGTGTGGAGTCGGGGCCGGAACCTGAGGATTCCTCTCCAGTGTTGCCATGGATCTTGGGGTGCTTCTGAGTCTCCCCAGGGGAGTCAGGCCTCGTCTCGAGTGGGGGCATGCACGTGCGCTTTCCTCCCGAGCTGCAGCAGTAGTGTCACGCTTCCTGTCACGTGGATCAAGGGATCTGTGGCTTTCCCTCGAGGCTGTCCCTCGAGGCTTTCCCACGAGGCTTTCCCACAGGGCTGTGCCACGTGCCACCTTGGTGTGAGTCGATCCTCGGCGTGAAAGACGAGCCGTTGAAGGGAAAAGAGGTTCCTCTGGAATGGACTGAGACATCTGGGGGACTCTTGGAATGGTGGCACGACCCTGGAGTTCCTCTCGCCGTTCCTGTTGAGAGGGCCTCCTCTTGAGATGCGACGGGAACGCCGGGAACTCTTTCCCGACGAAGCAGGGAAAGGATCCCTCATCTCGAGCTACGAGGCGGAAACGGGGCTCCTCTGGATGTGGGCGGGACCCTCCTGATTCCTCTCGAGTGGAGACGGCTAGGTCGGGGAACTTCTTGATTTGCACCGAGGGTGTGAAGGACCCTTTCGAAGTTCCAGAGGTGAGGTGTGATCAGCCTCGGGACGCCTCAGCGGAAATGGGCCTCATCTCGCCTGGAGGGGAGAACCTCCTGGATTTTCTCGAGTTGCGGCAGGTCTTCTCGAGTTACGACGGGGACCTCAGGGACCCGCTCTGGTGGCCTCAGGAAAGGCCAGTCCCCATGCGAGTTGCTAGGGGACCTCTCGGGATTCCTCTCCCGTCCATGCCGGGGCCTCAGTCCTTGTGTGGAGTCGGGGCCGGAACCTGAGGATTCCTCTCCAGTGTTGCCATGGATCTTGGGGTGCTTCTGAGTCTCCCCAGGGGAGTCAGGCCTCGTCTCGAGTGGGGGCATGCACGAGCGCTTTCCTCCCGAGCTGCAGCAGTAGTGTCACGCTTCCTGTCACGTGGATCAAGGGATCTGTGGCTTTCCCTCGAGGCTGTCCCTCGAGGCTTTCCCACGAGGCTTTCCCACAGGGCTGTGCCACGTGCCACCTTGGTGTGAGTCGATCCTCGGCGTGAAAGACGAGCCGGTGAAGGGAAAAGAGGTTCCTCTGCAATGGACTGAGACATCTGGGGGACTCTTGGAATGGTGGCACGACCCTGGAGTTCCTCTCGCCGTTCCTGTTGAGAGGGCCTCCTCTTGAGATGCGACGGGAATGCCGGGAACTCTTTCCCGACGAAGCAGGGAAAGGATCCCTCATCTCGAGCTACGAGGCGGAAACGGGACTCCTCTGGATGGGGGCGGGACCCTGGTGATTCCTCTCGAGTGGAAACGGGTATGTCGGGGAACTTCTTGATTTGCACCAAGGGTGTGAAGGACCCTTTCGAAGTTCAGAGGTGAGGTGTGATCAGCCACGATACGCCTCAGCGGAAATGGGCCTCATCTCGCCTGGAGGGGAGAACCTCCTGGATTTTCTCGAGTTGCGGCAGGTCTTCTCGAGTTACGAATGGGACTTCAGGGACCCGCTCTGGTGGCCTCAGGAAAGGCCAGTCCCCATGCGAGTTTCTAGGGGACCTCTCGGGATTCCTCTCCCGTCCATGCCGGGGCCTCAGTCCTTGTGTGGAGTCGGGGCCGGAACCTGAGGATTCCTCTCCAGTGTTGCCATGGATCTTGGGGTGCTTCTGAGTCTCCCCAGGGGAGTCAGGCCTCGTCTCGAGTGGGGGCATGCACGTGCGCTTTCCTCCCGAGCTGCAGCAGTAGTGTCACGCTTCCTGTCACGTGGATCAAGGGATCTGTGGCTTTCCCTCGAGGCTGTCCCTCGAGGCTTTCCCACGAGGCTTTCCCACAGGGCTGTGCCACGTGCCACCTTGGTGTGAGTCGATCCTCGGCGTGAAAGACGAGCCGGTGAAGGGAAAAGAGGTTCCTCTGGAATGGACTGAGACATCTGGGGGACTCTTGGAATGGTGGCACGACCCTGGAGTTCCTCTCGCCGTTCCTGTTGAGAGGGCCTCCTCTTGAGATGCGACGGGAACGCCGGGAACTCTTTCCCGACGAAGCAGGGAAAGGATCCCTCATCTCGAGTTACGAGGCGGAAACGGGGCTCCTCTGGATGTGGGCGGGACCCTCGTGATTCCTCTCGAGTGGAGACGGGTATGTCGAGGAACTTCTTGATTTGCACCAAGGGTGTGAAGGACCCTTTCGAAGTTCCAGAGGTGAGGTGTGATCAGCCTCGAGACGCCTCAGCGGAAATGGGCCTCATCTCGCCTGGAGGGGAGAACCTCCTGGATTTTCTCGAGTTGCGGCAGGTGTTCTTGAGTTACGACGGGGACCTCAGGGACCCGCTCTCGTGGCCTCAGGAAAGGCCAGTCCCCATGCGAGTTGCTAGGGGACCTCTCGGGATTCCTCTCCCGTCCATACCGGGGTCTCAGTCCTTGTGTGGAGTCGGGGCCGGAACCTGAGGATTCCTCTCCAGTGTTGCCATGGATATTGGGGTGCTTCTGAGTCTCCCCAGGGGAGTCAGGCCTCGTCTCGAGTGGGGGCATGCACGTGCGCTTTCCTCCCGAGCTGCAGCAGTAGTGTCACGCTTCCTGTCACGTGGATCAAGGGATCTGTGGCTTTCCCTCGAGGCTGTCCCTCGAGGCTTTCCCACGAGGCTTTCCCACAGGGCTGTGCCACGTGCCACCTTGGTGTGAGTCGATCCTCGGCGTGAAAGACGAGCCGGTGAAAGGAAAAGAGGTTCCTCTGGAATGGACTGAGACATCTGGGGGACTCTTGGAATGGTGGCACGACCCTGGAGTTCCTCTCGCCGTTCCTGTTGAGAGGGCCTCCTCTTGAGATGCGACGGGAACGCCGGGAACTCTTTCCCGACGAAGCAGGGAAAGGATCCCTCATCTCGAGCTACGAGGCGGAAACGGGGCTCTTCTGGATGTGGGAGGGACCCTCGTGATTCCTCTCGAGTGGAGACGGCTAGGTCGGGGAACTTCTTGATTTGCACCGAGGGTGTGAAGGACCCTTTCGAAGTTCCAGAGGTGAGGTGTGATCAGCCTCGAGACGCCTCAGCGGAAATGGGCCTCATCTCGCCTGGAGGGGAGAACCTCCTGGATTTTCTCGAGTTGCGGCAGGTCTTCTCCAGTTACGACTGGGACCTCAGGGACCCGCTTTGGTGGCCTCAGGAAAGGCCAGTCCCCACGCGAGTTGCTAGGGGACCTCTCGGGATTCCTCTCCCGTCCATGCCGGGGCCTCAGTCCTTGTGTGGAGTCGGGGCCGGAACCTGAGGATTCCTCTCCAGTGTTGCCATGGATCTTGGGGTGCTTCTCAGTCTCCCCAGGGGAGTCAGGCCTCGTCTCGAGTGGGGGCATGCACGTGCGCTTTCCTCCCGAGCTGCAGCAGTAGTGTCACGCTTCCTGTCACGTGGATCAAGGGATCTGTGGCTTTCCCTCGAGGCTGTCCCTCGAGGCTTTCCCACGAGGCTTTCCCACAGGGCTGTGCCACGTGCCACCTTGGTGTGAGTCGATCCTCGGCGTGAAAGACGAGCCGGTGAAGGGAAAAGAGGTTCCTCTGGAATGGACTGAGACATCTGGGGGACTCTTGGAATGGTGGCACGACCCTGGAGTTCCTCTCACCATTCCTGTTGAGAGGGCTTCCCCTTGAGATGCGACGGGAACGCCGGGAACTCTTTCCCGATGAAGCAGGGAAAGGATCCCTCATCTCGAGCTACGAGGCGGAAACGGGGCTCCTCTGGATGTGGGCGGGACCCTCGTGATTCCTCTCGAGTGGAGACGGGTATGTCGGGGAACTTCTTGATTTGCACCAAGGGTGTGAAGTAGCCTTTCGAAGTTCCAGAGGTGAGGTGTGATCAGCCTCGAGACGCCTCAGCGGAAATGGGCCTCATCTCGCCTGGAGGGGAGAACCTCCTGGATTTTCTCGAGTTGCGGCAGGTCTTCTCGAGTTACGACGGGGACCTCAGGGACCCGCTCTGGTGGCCTCAGGAAAGGCCAGTCCCCATGCGAGTTGCTAGGGGACCTCTCGGGATTCCTCTCCCGTCCATGCCGGGGCCTCAGTCCTTGTGTGGAGTCGGGGCCGGAACCTGAGGATTCCTCTCCAGTGTTGCCATGGATCTTGGGGTGCTTCTGAGTCTCCCCAGGGGAGTCAGGCCTCGTCTCGAGTGGGGGCATGCACGTGCGCTTTCCTCCCGAGCTGCAGCAGTAGTGTCACGCTTCCTGTCACGTGGATCAAGGGATCTGTGGCTTTCCCTCGAGGCTGTCCCTCGAGGCTTTCCCACGAGGCTTTCCCACAGGGCTGTGCCATGTGCCACCTTGGTGTGAGTCGATCCTCGGCGTGAAAGACGAGCCGGTGAAGGGAAAAGAGGTTCCTCTGGAATGGACTGAGACATCTGGGGGACTCTTGGAATGGTGGCACGACCCTGGAGTTCCTCTCGCCGTTCCTGTTGAGAGGGCCTCCTCTTGAGATGCGACGGGAACGCCGGGAACTCTTTCCCGACGAAGCAGGGAAAGGATCCCTCATCTCGAGTTACGAGGCGGAAACGGGGCTCCTCTGGATGTGGGCGGGACCCTCGTGATTCCTCTCGAGTGGAGACGGGTATGTCGAGGAACTTCTTGATTTGCACCAAGGGTGTGAAGGACCCTTTCGAAGTTCCAGAGGTGAGGTGTGATCAGCCTCGAGACGCCTCAGCGGAAATGGGCCTCATCTCGCCTGGAGGGGAGAACCTCCTGGATTTTCTCGAGTTGCGGCAGGTCTTCTTGAGTTACGACGGGGACCTCAGGGACCCGCTCTCGTGGCCTCAGGAAAGGCCAGTCCCCATGCGAGTTGCTAGGGGACCTCTCGGGATTCCTCTCCCGTCCATACCGGGGTCTCAGTCCTTGTGTGGAGTCGGGGCCGGAACCTGAGGATTCCTCTCCAGTGTTGCCATGGATATTGGGGTGCTTCTGAGTCTCCCCAGGGGAGTCAGGCCTCGTCTCGAGTGGGGGCATGCACGTGCGCTTTCCTCCCGAGCTGCAGCAATAGTGTCACGCTTCCTGTCACGTGGATCAAGGGATCTGTGGCTTTCCCTCGAGGCTGTCCCTCGAGGCTTTCCCACGAGGCTTTCCCACAGCGCTGTGCCACGTACCACCTTGGTGTGAGTCGATCCTCGGCGTGAAAGACGAGCCGGTGAAGGGAAAAGAGGTTCCTCTGGAATGGACTGAGACATCTGGGGGACTCTTGGAATGGTGGCACGACCCTGGAGTTCCTCTCGCCGTTCCTGTTGAGAGGGCCTCCTCTTGAGATACGACGGGAACGCCGGGAACTCATTCCCGACGAAGCAGGGAAAGGATCCCTCATCTCGAGCTACGAGGCGGAAACGGGGCTCCTCTGGATGTGGGCGGGACCCTCGTGATTCCTCTCGAGTGGAGACGGCTAGGTCGGGGAACTTCTTGATTTGCACCGAGGGTGTGAAGGACCCTTTCGAAGTTCCAGAGGTGAGGTGTGATCAGCCTCGAGACGCCTCAGCGGAAATGGGCCTCATCTCGCCTGGAGGGGAGAACCTCCTGGATTTTCTCGAGTTGCGGCAGGTCTTCTCCAGTTACGACTGGGACCTCAGGGACCCGCTTTGGTGGCCTCAGGAAAGGCCAGTCCCCACGCGAGTTGCTAGGGGACCTCTCGGGATTCCTCTCCCGTCCATGCCGGGGCCTCAGTCCTTGTGTGGAGTCGGGGCCGGAACCTGAGGATTCCTCTCCAGTGTTGCCATGGATCTTGGGGTGCTTCTCAGTCTCCCCAGGGGAGTCAGGCCTCGTCTCGAGTGGGGGCATGCACGTGCGCTTTCCTCCCGAGCTGCAGCAGTAGTGTCACGCTTCCTGTCACGTGGATCAAGGGATCTGTGGCTTTCCCTCGAGGCTGTCCCTCGAGGCTTTCCCACGAGGCTTTCCCACAGGGCTGTGCCACGTGCCACCTTGGTGTGAGTCGATCCTCGGCGTGAAAGACCAGCCGGTGAAGGGAAAAGAGGTTCCTCTGGAATGGACTGAGACATCTGGGGGACTCTTGGAATGGTGGCACGACCCTGGAGTTCCTCTCGCCGTTCCTGTTGAGAGGGCCTCCTCTTGAGATGCGACGGGAACGCCGGGAACTCTTTCCCGACGAAGCAGGGAAAGGATCCCTCATCTCGAGCTACGAGGCGGAAACGGGGCTCCTCTGGATGTGGGCGGGACCCTCGTGATTCCTCTCGAGTGGAGACGGCTAGGTCGGGGAACTTCTTGATTTGCACCGAGGGTGTGAAGGACCCTTTCGAAGTTCCAGAGGTGAGGTGTGATCAGCCTCGGGACGCCTCAGCGGAAATGGGCCTCATCTCGCCTGGAGGGGAGAACCTCCTGGATTTTCTCGAGTTGCGGCAGGTCTTCTCGAGTTACGACGGGGACCTCAGGGACCCGCTCTGGTGGCCTCAGGAAAGGCCAGTCCCCATGCGAGTTGCTAGGGGACCTCTCGGGCTTCCTCTCCCGTCCATGCCGGGGCCTCAGTCCTTGTGTGGAGTCGGGGCCGGAACCTGAGGATTCCTCTCCAGTGTTGCCATGGATCTTGGGGTGCTTCTGAGTCTCCCCAGGGGAGTCAGGCCTCGTCTCGAGTGGGGGCATGCACGTGCGCTTTCCCCCCGAGCTGCAGCAGTAGTGTCACGCTTCCTGTCACGTGGATCAAGGGATCTGTGGCTTTCCCTCGAGGCTGTCCCTCGAGGCTTTCCCACGAGGCTTTCCCACAGGGCTGTGCCACGTGCCACCTTGGTGTGAGTCGATCCTCGGCGTGAAAGACGAGCCGGTGAAGGGAAAAGAGGTTCCTCTGCAATGGACTGAGACATCTGGGGGACTCTTGGAATGGTGGCACGACCCTGGAGTTCCTCTCGCCGTTCCTGTTGAGAGGGCCTCCCCTTGAGATGCGACGGGAACGCCGGGAACTCTTTCCCGACGAAGCAGGGAAAGGATCCCTCATCTCGAGCTACGAGGCGGAAACGGGGCTCCTCTGGATGTGGGAGGGACCCTCGTGATTCCTCTCGAGTGGAGACGGGTATGTCGGGGAACTTCTTGATTTGCACCGAGGGTGTGAAGGACCCTTTCGAAGTTCCAGAGGTGAGGTGTGATCAGCCTCGAGACGCCTCAGCGGAAATGGGCCTCATCTCGCCTGGAGGGGAGAACCTCCTGGATTTTCTCGAGTTGCGGCAGGTCTTCTTGAGTTACGACGGGGACCTCAGGGACCCGCTCTCGTGGCCTCAGGAAAGGCCAGTCCCCATGCGAGTTGCTAGGGGACCTCTCGGGATTCCTCTCCCGTCCATACCGGGGTCTCAGTCCTTGTGTGGAGTCGGGGCCGGAACCTGAGGATTCCTCTCCAGTGTTGCCATGGATATTGGGGTGCTTCTGAGTCTCCCCAGGGGAGTCAGGCCTCGTCTCGAGTGGGGGCATGCACGTGCGCTTTCCTCCCGAGCTGCAGCAATAGTGTCACGCTTCCTGTCACGTGGATCAAGGGATCTGTGGCTTTCCCTCGAGGCTGTCCCTCGAGGCTTTCCCACGAGGCTTTCCCACAGCGCTGTGCCACGTACCACCTTGGTGTGAGTCGATCCTCGGCGTGAAAGACGAGCCGGTGAAGGGAAAAGAGGTTCCTCTGGAATGGACTGAGACATCTGGGGGACTCTTGGAATGGTGGCACGACCCTGGAGTTCCTCTCGCCGTTCCTGTTGAGAGGGCCTCCTCTTGAGATGCGACGGGAACGCCGGGAACTCATTCCCGACGAAGCAGGGAAAGGATCCCTCATCTCGAGCTACGAGGCGGAAACGGGGCTCCTCTGGATGTGGGCGGGACCCTCGTGATTCCTCTCGAGTGGAGACGGCTAGGTCGGGGAACTTCTTGATTTGCACCGAGGGTGTGAAGGACCCTTTCGAAGTTCCAGAGGTGAGGTGTGATCAGCCTCGAGACGCCTCAGCGGAAATGGGCCTCATCTCGCCTGGAGGGGAGAACCTCCTGGATTTTCTCGAGTTGCGGCAGGTCTTCTCCAGTTACGACTGGGACCTCAGGGACCCGCTTTGGTGGCCTCAGGAAAGGCCAGTCCCCACGCGAGTTGCTAGGGGACCTCTCGGGATTCCTCTCCCGTCCATGCCGGGGCCTCAGTCCTTGTGTGGAGTCGGGGCCGGAACCTGAGGATTCCTCTCCAGTGTTGCCATGGATCTTGGGGTGCTTCTCAGTCTCCCCAGGGGAGTCAGGCCTCGTCTCGAGTGGGGGCATGCACGTGCGCTTTCCTCCCGAGCTGCAGCAGTAGTGTCACGCTTCCTGTCACGTGGATCAAGGGATCTGTGGCTTTCCCTCGAGGCTGTCCCTCGAGGCTTTCCCACGAGGCTTTCCCACAGGGCTGTGCCACGTGCCACCTTGGTGTGAGTCGATCCTCGGCGTGAAAGACCAGCCGGTGAAGGGAAAAGAGGTTCCTCTGGAATGGACTGAGACATCTGGGGGACTCTTGGAATGGTGGCACGACCCTGGAGTTCCTCTCGCCGTTCCTGTTGAGAGGGCCTCCTCTTGAGATGCGACGGGAACGCCGGGAACTCTTTCCCGACGAAGCAGGGAAAGGATCCCTCATCTCGAGCTACGAGGCGGAAACGGGGCTCCTCTGGATGTGGGCGGGACCCTCGTGATTCCTCTCGAGTGGAGACGGCTAGGTCGGGGAACTTCTTGATTTGCACCGAGGGTGTGAAGGACCCTTTCGAAGTTCCAGAGGTGAGGTGTGATCAGCCTCGGGACGCCTCAGCGGAAATGGGCCTCATCTCGCCTGGAGGGGAGAACCTCCTGGATTTTCTCGAGTTGCGGCAGGTCTTCTCGAGTTACGACGGGGACCTCAGGGACCCGCTCTGGTGGCCTCAGGAAAGGCCAGTCCCCATGCGAGTTGCTAGGGGACCTCTCGGGCTTCCTCTCCCGTCCATGCCGGGGCCTCAGTCCTTGTGTGGAGTCGGGGCCGGAACCTGAGGATTCCTCTCCAGTGTTGCCATGGATCTTGGGGTGCTTCTGAGTCTCCCCAGGGGAGTCAGGCCTCGTCTCGAGTGGGGGCATGCACGTGCGCTTTCCCCCCGAGCTGCAGCAGTAGTGTCACGCTTCCTGTCACGTGGATCAAGGGATCTGTGGCTTTCCCTCGAGGCTGTCCCTCGAGGCTTTCCCACGAGGCTTTCCCACAGGGCTGTGCCACGTGCCACCTTGGTGTGAGTCGATCCTCGGCGTGAAAGACGAGCCGGTGAAGGGAAAAGAGGTTCCTCTGCAATGGACTGAGACATCTGGGGGACTCTTGGAATGGTGGCACGACCCTGGAGTTCCTCTCGCCGTTCCTGTTGAGAGGGCCTCCCCTTGAGATGCGACGGGAACGCCGGGAACTCTTTCCCGACGAAGCAGGGAAAGGATCCCTCATCTCGAGCTACGAGGCGGAAACGGGGCTCCTCTGGATGTGGGAGGGACCCTCGTGATTCCTCTCGAGTGGAGACGGGTATGTCGGGGAACTTCTTGATTTGCACCGAGGGTGTGAAGGACCCTTTCGAAGTTCCAGAGGTGAGGTGTGATCAGCCTCGAGACGCCTCAGCGGAATTGGGCCTCATCTCGCCTGGAGGGGAGAACCTCCTGGATTTTCTCGAGTTGCGGCAGGTCTTCTCGAGTTACGACGGGGACCTCAGGGACCCGCTCTGGTGGCCTCAGGAAAGGCCAGTCCCCATGCGAGTTGCTAGGGTACCTCTCGGGATTCCTCTCCCGTCCATGCCGGGAACTCAGTCCTTGTGTGGACTCGGGGCCGGAACCTGAGGATTCCTCTCCAGTGTTGCCATGGATCTTGGGGTGCTTCTGAGTCTCCCCAGGGGAGTCAGGCCTCGTCTCGAGTGGGAGCATGCACGTGCGCTTTCCTCCCGAGCTGCAGCAATAGTGTCACGCTTCCTGTCACGTGGATCAAGGGGTCTGTGGCTTTCCCTCGAGGCTGTCCCTCGAGGCTTTCCCACGAGGCTTTCCCACAGGGCTGTGCCACGTGCCACCTTGGTGTGAGTCGATCCTCGGCGTGAAAGACGAGCCGGTGAAGGGAAAAGAGGTTCCTCTGGAATGGACTGAGACATCTGGGGGACTCTTGGAATGGTGGCACGACCCTGGAGTTCCTCTCGCCGTTCCTGTTGAGAGGGCCTCCTCTTGAGATGCGACGGGAACGCCGGGAACTCTTTCCCGACGAAGCAGGGAAAGGATCTTTCATCTCGAGCTACGAGGCGGAAACGGGGCTCCTCTGGATGTGGGCGGGACCCTCGTGATTCCTCTCGAGTGGAGACGGGTATGTCGGGGAACTTCTTGATTTGCACCAAGGGTGTGAAGGACCCTTTCGAATTTCCAGAGGTGAGGTGTGATCAGCCTCGAGACGCCTCAGCGGAAATGGGCCTCATCTCGCCTGGAGGGGAGAACCTCCTTGATTTTCTCGAGTTTCGGCAGGTCTTCTCGAGTTACGACGGGGACCTCAGGGACCCGCTCTGGTGGCCTCAGGAAAGGCCAGTCCCCATGCGAGTTGCTAGGGGACCTCTCGGGATTCCTCTCCCGTCCATGCCGGGGCCTCAGTCCTTGTGTGGAGTCGGGGCCGGAACCTGAGGATTCCTCTCCAGTGTTGCCATGGATCTTGGGGTGCTTCTGAGTCTCCCCAGGGGAGTCAGGCCTCGTCTCGAGTGGGGGCATGCACGTGCGCTTTCCTCCCGAGCTGCAGCAGTAGTGTCACGCTTCCTGTCACGTGGATCAAGGGATCTGTGGCTTTCCCTCGAGGCTGTCCCTCGAGGCTTTCCCACGAGGCTTTCCCACAGGGCTGTGCCACGTGCCACCTTGGTGTGAGTCGATCCTCGGCGTGAAAGACGAGCCGGTGAAGGGAAAAGAGGTTCCTCTGGAATGGACTGAGACATCTGGGGGACTCTTGGAATGGTGGCACGACCCTGGAGTTCCTCTCGCCGTTCCTGTTGAGAGGGCCTCCTCTTGAGATGCGACGGGAACGCCGGGAACTCTTTCCCGAAGAAGCAGGGAAAGGATCCCTCATCTCGAGCTACGAGGCCGAAACGGGGCTCCTCTGGATGTGGGCGGGACCCTCGTGATTCCTCTCGAGTGGAGACGGGTATGTCGGGGAACTTCTTGATTTGCACCAAGGGTGTGAAGTAGCCTTTCGAAGTTCCAGAGGTGAGGTGTGATCAGCCTCGGGACGCCACAGCGGAAATGGGCCTAATCTCGCCTGGAGGGGAGAACCTCCTGGATTTTCTCGAGTTGCGGCAGGTCGTCTCGAGTTACGACGGGGACCTCAGGGACCCGCTCTGGTGGCCTCAGGAAAGGCCAGTCCCCATGCGAGTTGCTAGGGTACCTCTCGGGATTCCTCTCCCGTCCATGCCGGGAACTCAGTCCTTGTGTGGAGTCGGGGCCGGAACCTGAGGATTCCTCTCCAGTGTTGCCATGGATCTTGGGGTGCTTCTGAGTCTCCCCAGGGGAGTCAGGCCTCGTCTCGAGTGGGGGCATGCACGTGCGCTTTCCTCCCGAGCTGCAGCAGTAGTGTCACGCTTCCTGTCACGTGGATCAAGGGATCTGTGGCTTTCCCTCGAGGCTGTCCCTCGAGGCTTTCCCACGAGGCTTTCCCACAGGGCTGTGCCACGTGCCACCTTGGTGTGAGTCGATCCTCGGCGTGATAGACGAGCCGGTGAAAGGAAAAGAGGTTCCTCTGGAATGGACTGAGACATCTGGGGGACTCTTGGAATGGTGGCACGACCCTGGAGTTCCTCTCGCCGTTCCTGTTGAGAGGGCCTCCTCTTGAGATGCGACGGGAACGCCGGGAACTCTTTCCCGACGAAGCAGGGAAAGGATCCCTCATCTCGAGCTACGAGGCGGAAACGGGGCTCTTCTGGATGTGGGCGGGACCCTCGTGATTCCTCTCGAGTGGAGACGGCTAGGTCGGGGAACTTCTTGATTTGCACCGAGGGTGTGAAGGACCCTTTCGAAGTTCCAGAGGTGAGGTGTGATCAGCCTCGAGACGCCTCAGCGGAAATTGGCCTCATCTCGCCTGGAGGGGAGAACCTCCTGGATTTTCTCGAGTTGCGGCAGGTCTTCTCCAGTTACGACTGGGACCTCAGGGACCCGCTTTGGTGGCCTCAGGAAAGGCCAGTCCCCACGCGAGTTGCTAGGGGACCTCTCGGGATTCCTCTCCCGTCCATGCCGGGGCCTCAGTCCTTGTGTGGAGTCGGGGCCGGAACCTGAGGATTCCTCTCCAGTGTTGCCATGGATCTTGGGGTGCTTCTCAGTCTCCCCAGGGGAGTCAGGCCTCGTCTCGAGTGGGGGCATGCACGTGCGCTTTCCTCCCGAGCTGCAGCAATAGTGTCACGCTTCCTGTCACGTGGATCAAGGGATCTGTGGCTTTCCCTCGAGGCTGTCCCTCGAGGCTTTCCCACGAGGCTTTCCCACAGGGCTGTGCCACGTGCCACCTTGGTGTGAGTCGATGAGTCGATCCTCGGCGTGAAAGACGAGCCGGTGAAGGGAAAAGAGGTTCCTCTGCAATGGACTGAGACATCTGGGGGACTCTTGGAATGGTGGCACGACCCTGGAGTTCCTCTCACCATTCCTGTTGAGAGGGCCTCCCCTTGAGATGCGACGGGAACGCCGGGAACTCTTTCCCGACGAAGCAGGGAAAGGATCCCTCATCTCGAGCTACGAGGCGGAAACGGGGCTCCTCTGGATGTGGGCGGGACCCTCGTGATTCCTCTCGAGTGGAGACGGGTATGTCGGGGAACTTCTTGATTTGCACCAAGGGTGTGAAGTAGCCTTTCGAAGTTCCAGAGGTGAGGTGTGATCAGCCTCGAGACGCCTCAGCGGAAATGGGCCTCATCTCGCCTGGAGGGGAGAACCTCCTGGATTTTCTCGAGTTGCGGCAGGTCTTCTCGAGTTACGACGGGGACCTCAGGGACCCGCTCTCGTGGCCTCAGGAAAGGCCAGTCCCCATGCGAGTTGCTAGGGGACCTCTCGGGATTCCTCTCCCGTCCATGCTGGGGCCTCAGTCCTTGTGTGGAGTCGGGGCCGGAACCTGAGGATTCCTCTCCAGTGTTGCCATGGATATTGGGGTGCTTCTGAGTCTCCCCAGGGGAGTCAGGCCTCGTCTCGAGTGGGGGCATGCACGTGCGCTTTCCTCCCGAGCTGCAGCAATAGTGTCACGCTTCCTGTCACGTGGATCAAGGGATCTGTGGCTTTCCCTCGAGGCTGTCCCTCGAGGCTTTCCCACGAGGCCTTCCCACAGGGCTGTGCCACGTGCCACCTTGGTGTGAGTCGATCCTCGGCGTGAAAGACGAGCCGGTGAAGGGAAAAGAGGTTCCTCTGGAATGGACTGGGACATCTGGGGGACTCTTGGAATGGTGGCACGACCCTGGAGTTCCTCTCGCCGTTCCTGTTGAGAGGGCCTCCTCTTGAGATGCGACGGGAAGGCCGGGAACTCTTTCCCGACGAAGCAGGGAAAGGATCCCTCATCTCGAGCTACGAGGCGGAAACGGGGCTCCTCTGGATGTGGGCGGGACCCACGTGATTCCTCTCGAGTGGAGACGGCTAGGTTGGGGAACTTCTTGATTTGCACCAAGGGTTTGAAGGGCCCTTTCGAAGTTCCAGAGGTGAGGTGTGATCAGCCTCGAGACGCCTCAGCGGAAATGGGCCTCATCTCGCCTGGAGGGGAGAACCTCCTGGATTTTCTCGAGTTGCGGCAGGTCTTCTCGAGTTACGACGGGGACCTCAGGGACCCGCTCTCGTGGCCTCAGGAAAGGCCAGTCCCCATGCGAGTTGCTATGGGACCTCTCGGGATTCCTCTCCCCTCCATGCCGGGGCCTCAGTCCTTGTGTGGAGTCGGGGCCGGAACCTGAGGATTCCTCTCCAGTGTTGCCATGGATCTTGGGGTGCTTCTGAGTCTCCCCAGGGGAGTCAGGCCTCGTCTCGAGTGGGGGCATGCACGTGCGCTTTCCTCCCGAGCTGTAGCAATAGTGTCACGCTTCCTATCACGTGGATCAAGGGATCTGTGGCTTTCCCTCGAGGCTGTCCGTCGAGGCTTTCCACGAGGCTTTCCCACAGGGCTGTGCCACGTGCCACCTTGGTGTGAGTCGATCCTCGGCGTGAAAGACGAGCCGGTGAAGGGAAAAGAGGTTCCTCTGGAATGGACTGAGATATCTGGGGGACTCTTGGAATGGTGGCACGACCCTGGAGTTCCTCTCGCCGTTCCTGTTGAGAGGGCCTCCTCTTGAGATGCGACGGGAACGCCGGGAACTCTTTCCCGATGAAGCAGGGAAAGGATCCCTCATCTCGAGCTACGAGGCGGAAACGGGGCTCCTCTGGATGTGGGCGGGACCCTCGTGATTCCTCTCGAGTGGAGACGGCTAGGTCGGGGAACTTCTTGATTTGCACCGAGGGTGTGAAGGACCCTTTCGAAGTTCCAGAGGTGAGGTGTGATCAGCCTCGAGACGCCTCAGTGGAAATGGGCCTCATCTCGCCTGGAGGGGAGAACCTCCTGGATTTTCTCGAGTTGCGGCAGGTCTTCTCGAGTTACGACGGGGACCTCAGGGACCCGCTCTGGTGGCCTCAGGAAAGGCCAGTCCCCATGCGAGTTGTTAGGGGACGTCTCGGGATTCCTCTCCCGTCCATGCCGGGGCCTCAGTCCTTGTGTGGAGTCGGGGCCGGAACCTGAGGATTCCTCTCCAGGGTTGCCATGGATCTTGGGGTGCTTCTGAGTCTCCCCAGGGGAGTCAGGCCTCGTCTCGAGTGGGGGCATGCACGTGCGCTTTCCTCCCGAGCTGCAGCAGTAGTGTCACGCTTCCTGTCACGTGGATCAAGGGATCTGTGGCTTTCCCTCGAGGCTGTCCCTCGAGGCTTTCCCACGAGGCTTTCCCACAGGGCTGTTCCACGTGCCACCTTGGTGTGAGTCGATCCTCGGCGTGAAAGACGAGACGGTGAAGGGAAAAGAGGTTCCTCTGGAATGGACTGAGACATCTGGGGGACTCTTGGAATGGTGGCACGACCCTGGAGTTCCTCTCGCCGTTCCTGTTGAGAGGGCCTCCTCTTGAGATGCGACGGGAACGCCGGGAACTCTTTCCCGACGAAGCAGGGAAAGGATCCCTCATCTCGAGCTACGAGGCGGAAACGGGGCTCCTCTGGATGTGGGCGGGACCCTCGTGATTCCTCTCGAGTGGAGACGGCTAGGTCGGGGAACTTCTTGATTTGCACCAAGGGTGTGAAGGACCCTTTCGAAGTTCCAGAGGTGAGGTTTGATCAGCCTCGAGACGCCTCAGCGGAAATGGGCCTCATCTCGCCTGGAGGGGAGAACCTCCTGGATTTTCTCGAGTTGCGGCAGGTCTTCTCGAGTTACGACGGGGACCTCAGGGACCCGCTCTCGTGGCCTCAGGAAAGGCCAATCCCCATGCGAGTTGCTAGGGGACCTCTCGGGATTCCTCTCCCGTCCATGCCGGGGCCTCAGTCCTTGTGTGGAGTCGGGGCCGGAACCTGAGGATTCCTCTCCAGGGTAGCCATGGATCTTGGGGTGCTTCTGGGTCTCCCCAGGGGAGTCAGGCCTCGTCTCGAGTGGGGGCATGCACGTGCGCTTTCCTCCCGAGCTGCAGCAGTAGTGTCACGCTTCCTGTCACGTGGATCAAGGGATCTGTGGCTTTCCCTCGAGGCTGTCCCTCGAGGCTTTCCCACGAGGCTTTCCCACAGGGCTGTGCCACGTGCCACCTTGGTGTGAGTCGATCCTCGGCGTGAAAGACGAGCCGGTGAAGGGAAAAGAGGTTCCTCTGGAATGGACTGAGACATCTGGGGGACTCTTGGAATGGTGGCACGACCCTGGAGTTCCTCTCGCCGTTCCTGTTGAGAGGGCCTCCTCTTGAGATGCGACGGGAACGCCGGGAACTCTTTCCCGACGAAGCAGGGAAAGGATCCCTCATCTCGAGCTACGAGGCGGAAACGGGGCTCCTCTGGATGTGGGCGGGACCCTCGTGATTCCTCTCGAGTGGAGACGGCTAGGTCGGGGAACTTCT
Organism: Budorcas taxicolor; assembly: GCF_023091745.1. Taxonomy (NCBI): domain Eukaryota; kingdom Metazoa; phylum Chordata; class Mammalia; order Artiodactyla; family Bovidae; genus Budorcas; species Budorcas taxicolor. Next base: position 24,023 of record NW_026292572.1, read on the forward strand.
TGATTTGCACCAAGGGTGTGAAGGACCCTTTCGAAGTTCCAGAGGTGAGGTGTGATCAGCCTCGAGACGCCTCAGCGGAAATGGGCCTCATCTCGCCTGGAGGGGAGAACCTCCTGGATTTTCTCGAGTTGCGGCAGGTCTTCTCGAGTTACGACGGGGACCTCAGGGACCCGCTCTGGTGGCCTCAGGAAAGGCCAGTCCCCATGCGAGTTGCTAGGGGACCTCTCGGGATTCCTCTCCCGTCCATGCCGGGGCCTCAGTCCTTGTGTGGAGTCGGGGCCGGAACCTGAGGATTCCTCTCCAGGGTAGCCATGGATCTTGGGGTGCTTCTGAGTCTCCCCAGGGGAGTCAGGCCTCGTCTCGAGTGGGGGCATGCACGTGCGCTTTCCTCCCGAGCTGCAGCAGTAGTGTCACGCTTCCTGTCACGTGGATCAAGGGATCTGTGGCTTTCCCTCGAGGCTGTCCCTCGAGGCTTTCCCACGAGGCTTTCCCACAGGGCTGTGCCACGTGCCACCTTGGTGTGAGTGGATCCTCGGCGTGAAAGACGAGCCGGTGAAGGGAAAAGAGGTTCCTCTGGAATGGACTGAGACATCTGGGGGACTCTTGGAATGGTGGCACGACCCTGGAGTTCCTCTCGCCGTTCCTGTTGAGAGGGCCTCCTCTTGAGATGCGCCGGGAACGCCGGGAACTCTTTCCCGACGAAGCAGGGAAAGGATCCCTCATCTCGAGCTACGAGGCGGAAACGGGGCTCCTCTGGATGTGGGCGGGACCCTCGTGATTCCTCTCGAGTGGAGACGGCTAGGTCGGGGAACTTCTTGATTTGCACCAAGGGTGTGAAGGACCCTTTCGAAGTTCCAGAGGTGAGGTGTGATCAGCCTCGAGACGCCTCAGCGGAAATGGGCCTCATCTCGCCTGGAGGGGAGAACCTCCTGGATTTTCTCGAGTTGCGGCAGGTCTTCTCGAGTTACGACGGGGACCTCAGGGACCCGCTCTGGTGGCCTCAGGAAAGGCCAGTCCCCATGCGAGTTGCTAGGGGACCTCTCGGGATTCCTCTCCCGTCCATGCCGGGGCCTCAGTCCTTGTGTGGAGTCGGGGCCGGAACCTGAGGATTCCTCTCCAGTGTTGCCATGGATCTTGGGGTGCTTCTGAGTCTCCCCAGGGGAGTCAGGCCTCGTCTCGAGTGGGGGCATGCACGTGCGCTTTCCTCCCGAGCTGCAGCAGTAGTGTCACGCTTCCTGTCACGTGGATCAAGGGATCTGTGGCTTTCCCTCGAGGCTGTCCCTCGAGGCTTTCCCACGAGGCTTTCCCACAGGGCTGTGCCACGTGCCACCTTGGTGTGAGTCGATCCTCGGCGTGAAAGACGAGACGGTGAAGGGAAAAGAGGTTCCTCTGGAATGGACTGAGACATCTGGGGGACTCTTGGAATGGTGGCACGACCCTGGAGTTCCTCTCGCCGTTCCTGTTGAGAGGGCCTCCTCTTGAGATGCGACGGGAACGCCGGGAACTCTTTCCCGACGAAGCAGGGAAAGGATCCCTCATCTCGAGCTACGAGGCGGAAACGGGGCTCCTCTGGATGTGGGCGGGACCCTCGTGATTCCTCTCGAGTGGAGACGGCTAGGTCGGGGAACTTCTTGATTTGCACCAAGGGTGTGAAGGACCCTTTCGAAGTTCCAGAGGTGAGGTTTGATCAGCCTCGAGACGCCTCAGCGGAAATGGGCCTCATCTCGCCTGGAGGGGAGAACCTCCTGGATTTTCTCGAGTTGCGGCAGGTCTTCTCGAGTTACGACGGGGACCTCAGGGACCCGCTCTGGTGGCCTCAGGAAAGGCCAGTCCCCATGCGAGTTGCTAGGGGACCTCTCGGGATTCCTCTCCCGTCCATGCCGGGGCCTCAGTCCTTGTGTGGAGTCGGGGCCGGAACCTGAGGATTCCTCTCCAGGGTAGCCATGGATCTTGGGGTGCTTCTGGGTCTCCCCAGGGGAGTCAGGCCTCGTCTCGAGTGGGGGCATGCACGTGCGCTTTCCTCCCGAGCTGCAGCAGTAGTGTCACGCTTCCTGTCACGTGGATCAAGGGATCTGTGGCTTTCCCTCGAGGCTGTCCCTCGAGGCTTTCCCACGAGGCTTTCCCACAGGGCTGTGCCACGTGCCACCTTGGTGTGAGTCGATCCTCGGCGTGAAAGACGAGCCGGTGAAGGGAAAAGAGGTTCCTCTGGAATGGACTGAGACATCTGGGGGACTCTTGGAATGGTGGCACGACCCTGGAGTTCCTCTCGCCGTTCCTGTTGAGAGGGCCTCCTCTTGAGATGCGACGGGAACGCCGGGAACTCTTTCCCGACGAAGCAGGGAAAGGATCCCTCATCTCGAGCTACGAGGCGGAAACGGGGCTCCTCTGGATGTGGGCGGGACCCTCGTGATTCCTCTCGAGTGGAGACGGCTAGGTCGGGGAACTTCTTGATTTGCACCCAAGGGTGTGAAGGACCCTTTCGAAGTTCCAGAGGTGAGGTGTGATCAGCCTCGAGACGCCTCAGCGGAAATGGGCCTCATCTCGCCTGGAGGGGAGAACCTCCTGGATTTTCTCGAGTTGCGGCAGGTCTTCTCGAGTTACGACTGGGACCCTCAGGGACCCGCTCTCGTGGCCTCAGGAAAGGCCAGTCCCCATGCGAGTTGCTAGGGGACCTCTCGGGATTCCTCTCCCGTCCATGCCGGGGCCTCAGTCCTTGTGTGGAGTCGGGGCCGGAACCTGAGGATTCCTCTCCAGGGTAGCCATGGATCTTGGGGTGCTTCTGAGTCTCCCCAGGGGAGTCAGGCCTCGTCTCGAGTGGGGGCATGCACGTGCGCTTTCCTCCCGAGCTGCAGCAGTAGTGTCACGCTTCCTGTCACGTGGATCAAGGGATCTGTGGCTTTCCCTCGAGGCTGTCCCTCGAGGCTTTCCCACGAGGCTTTCCCACAGGGCTGTGCCACGTGCCACCTTGGGTGTGAGTCGATCCTCGGCGTGAAAGACGAGCCGGTGAAGGGAAAAGAGGTTCCTCTGGAATGGACTGAGACATCTGGGGGACTCTTGGAATGGTGGCACGACCCTGGAGTTCCTCTCGCCGTTCCTGTTGAGAGGGCCTCCTCTTGAGATGCGACGGGAGCGCCGGGAACTCTTTCCCGACGAAGCAGGGAAAGGATCCCTCATCTCGAGCTACGAGGCGGAAACGGGGCTCCTCTGGATGTGGGCGGGACCCACGTGATTCCTCTCGAGTGGAGACGGCTAGGTCGGGGAACTTCTTGATTTGCACCAAGGGTGTGAAGGACCCTTTCGAAGTTCCAGAGGTGAGGTGTGATCAGCCTCGAGACGCCTCAGCGGAAATGGGCCTCATCTCGCCTGGAGGGGAGAACCTCCTGGATTTTCTCGAGTTGCGGCAGGTCTTCTCGAGTTACGACGGGGACCTCAGGGACCCGCTCTCGTGGCCTCAGGAAAGGCCAGTCCCCATGCGAGTTGCTAGGGGACCTCTCGGGATTCCTCTCCCGTCCATGCCGGGGCCTCAGTCCTTGTGTGGAGTCGGGGCCGGAACCTGAGGATTCCTCTCCAGGGTAGCCATGGATCTTGGGGTGCTTCTGAGTCTCCCCAGGGGAGTCAGGCCTCGTCTCGAGTGGGGGCATGCACGTGCGCTTTCCTCCCGAGCTGCAGCAGTAGTGTCACGCTTCCTGTCACGTGGATCAAGGGATCTGTGGCTTTCCCTCGAGGCTGTCCCTCGAGGCTTTCCCACGAGGCTTTCCCACAGGGCTGTGCCACGTGCCACCTTGGTGTGAGTCGATCCTCGGCATGAAAGACGAGCCGGTGAAGGGAAAAGAGGTTCCTCTGGAATGGACTGAGACATCTGGGGGACTCTTGGAATGGTGGCACGACCCTGGAGTTCCTCTCGCCGTTCCTGTTGAGAGGGCCTCCTCTTGAGATGCGACGGGAACGCCGGGAACTCTTTCCCGACAAAGCAGGAAAAGGATCCCTCATCTCGAGCTACGAGGCGGAAACGGGGCTCCTCTGGATGTGGGCGGGACCCTCGTGATTCCTCTCGAGTGGAGACGGCTAGGTCGGGGAACTTCTTGATTTGCACCAAGGGTGTGAAGGACCCTTTCGAAGTTCCAGAGGTGAGGTGTGATCAGCCTCGAGACGCCTCAGCGGAAATGGGCCTCATCTCGCCTGGAGGGGAGAACCTCCTGGATTTTCTCGAGTTGCGGCAGGTCTTCTCGAGTTACGACGGGGACCTCAGGGACCCGCTCTCGTGGCCTCAGGAAAGGCCAGTCCCCATGCGAGTTGCTAGGGGACCTCTCGGGATTCCTCTCCCGTCCATGCCGGGGCCTCAGTCCTTGTGTGGAGTCGGGGCCGGAACCTGAGGATTCCTCTCCAGGGTAGCCATGGATCTTGGGGTGCTTCTGAGTCTCCCCAGGGGAGTCAGGCCTCGTCTCGAGTGGGGGCATGCACGTGCGCTTTCCTCCCGAGCTGCAGCAGTAGTGTCACGCTTCCTGTCACGTGGATCAAGGGATCTGTGGCTTTCCCTCGAGGCTGTCCCTCGAGGCTTTCCCACGAGGCTTTCCCACAGGGCTGTGCCACGTGCCACCTTGGTGTGAGTCGATCCTCGGCGTGAAAGACGAGCCGGTGAAGGGAAAAGAGGTTCCTCTGGAATGGACTGAGACATCTGGGGGACTCTTGGAATGGTGGCACGACCCTGGAGTTCCTCTCGCCGTTCCTGTTGAGAGGGCCTCCTCTTGAGATGCGCCGGGAACGCCGGGAACTCTTTCCCGACGAAGCAGGGAAAGGATCCCTCATCTCGAGCTACGAGGCGGAAACGGGGCTCCTCTGGATGTGGGCGGGACCCTCGTGATTCCTCTCGAGTGGAGACGGCTAGGTCGGGGAACTTCTTGATTTGCACCAAGGGTGTGAAGGACCCTTTCGAAGTTCCAGAGGTGAGGTGTGATCAGCCTCGAGACGCCTCAGCGGAAATGGGCCTCATCTCGCCTGGAGGGGAGAACCTCCTGGATTTTCTCGAGTTGCGGCAGGTCTTCTCGAGTTACGACGGGGACCTCAGGGACCCGCTCTGGTGGCCTCAGGAAAGGCCAGTCCCCATGCGAGTTGCTAGGGCACCTCTCGGGATTCCTCTCCCGTCCATGCCGGGGCCTCAGTCCTTGTGTGGAGTCGGGGCCGGAACCTGAGGATTCCTCTCCAGTGTTGCCATGGATCTTGGGGTGCTTCTGAGTCTCCCCAGGGGAGTGAGGCCTCGTCTCGAGTGGGGGCATGCACGTGCGCTTTCCTCCCGAGCTGCAGCAGTAGTGTCACGCTTCCTGTCACGTGCATCAAGGGATCTGTGGCTTTCCCTCGAGGCTGTCCCTCGAGGCTTTCCCACGAGGCTTTCCCACAGGGCTGTGCCACGTGCCACCTTGGTGTGAGTCGATCCTCGGCGTGAAAGACGAGCCGGTGAAGGGAAAAGAGGTTCCTCTGGAATGGACTGAGACATCTGGGGGACTCTTGGAATGGTGGCACGACCCTGGAGTTCCTCTCGCCGTTCCTGTTGAGAGGGCCTCCTCTTGAGATGCGACGGGAACGCCGGGAACTCTTTCCCAATGAAGCAGGGAAAGGATCCCTCATCTCGAGCTACGAGGCGGAAACGGGGCTCCTCTGGATGTGGGGGGAACCCACGTGTTTCCTCTCGAGTGGAGACGGGTATGTCGGGGAACTTCTTGATTTGCACCAAGGGTGTGAAGGACCCTTTCGAAGTTCAAGAGGTGAAGTGTGATCAGCCTCGAGACGCCTCAGCGGAAATGGGCCTCATCTCGCCTGGAGGGGAGAACCTCCTGGATTTTCTCGAGTTGCGGCAGGTCTTCTCGAGTTACGACAGGGACCTCAGGGACCCGCTCTGGTGGCCTCAGGAAAGGACAGTCCCCGTGCGAGTTGCTAGGGGCCATCTCGGGATTCCTCTCCCGTCCATGCCGGGGCCTAAGACCTTGTGGGGAGTCGGGGCCGGAACCTGAGGATACCTATCCAGTGTTGCCATGGATCCTGGGGTGCTTCTGAGTCTCCCCAGGGGAGTCAGGCCTCGTCTCGAGTGGGGGCATGCACGTGCGCTTTCCTCCCTAGCTGCAGCAGTAGTGTCACGCTTCCTGTCACGTGGATCAAGGGATCTGTGGCTTTCCCTCGAGGCTGTCCCTCGAGGCTTTCCCACGAGGCTTTCCCACAGGGCTGTGCCACGTGCCACCTTGGTGTGAGTCGATCCTCGGCGTGAAAGACGAGCCGGTGAAGGGAAAAGAGGTTCCTCTGGAATGGACTGAGACATCTGGGGGACTCTTGGAATGGTGGCACGACCCTGGAGTTCCTCTCGCCGTTCTGTTGAGAGGGCCTCCTCTTGAGATGCGACGGGAACGCCGGGAACTCTTTCCCGAGCAAGCAGGGAAAGGATCCCTCATCTCGAGCTACCAGGCGGAAACGGGGCTCCTCTGGATGTGGGCGGGACCCTCGTGATTCCTCTCGAGTGGAGACGGGTATGTCGGGGAACTTCTTGATTTGCAGCAAGGATGTGAAGGACCCTTTCGAAGTTCCAGGGGTGAGGTGTGATCTGCCTCGAGATGCCTCAGCAGAAATGGGCCTCATCTCCCTGGAGGGGAGAACCTCCTGGATTTTCTCGAGTTGCGGCAGGTCTTCTCGAGTTACGACGGGGACCTCAGGGACCCGCTCTGGTGGCCTCAGGAAAGGCCAGTCCCCATGTAAGCTGCAAGGGGCACTCTCGGGATTCCTCTCCCGTCCATGCCGGGGCCTCAGTCCTTGTGTGGAGTCGGGGCCGGAACCTGAGGATTCCTCTCTAGTGTTGCCATGGATCTTGGGGTGCTTCTGAGTCTCCCAGGGGAGTCAGGCCTCGTCTCGAGTGGGGGCATGCACGTGCGCTTTCCTCCCGAGCTGCAGCAGTAGTGTCACGCTTCCTGTCACGTGGATCAAGGGATCTGTGGCTTTCCCTCGAGGCTGTCCCTCGAGGCTTTCCCACGAGGCTTTCCCACAGGGCTGTGCCACGTGCCACCTTGGTGTGAGTCGATCCTCGGCGTGAAAGACGAGCCGGTGAAGGGAAAAGAGGTTCCTCTGGAATGGACTGAGACATCTGGGGGACTCTTGGAATGGTGGCACGACCCTGGAGTTCCTCTCGCCGTTCCTGTTGAGAGGGCCTCCTCTTGAGATGCGACGGGAACGCCGGGAACTTTTTCCCGATGAAGCAGGGAAAGGATCCCTCATCTCAAGCTACCAGGCTTAAACGGGGCTCCTCTGGATGTGGGCGGGACAATCGTGTTTCCTCTCGAGTGGAGACGGGTATGTCGGGGAACTTCTGATTTGCACCAAGGGTGTGAAGGACCCTTTCGAAGTTCCAGAGGTGAGGTGTGATCCGCCTCGAGACGCCTCAGCGGAAATGGGCCTCATCTCGCTTGGAGGGGAGAACCTCCTGGATTTTCTCGAGTTGCGGCAGGTCTTCTCGAGTTACGACGGGGACCTCAGTGACCCGCTCTGGTCGCCTCAGGACAGGCCAGTCACATGCGAACTGCTAGGGGACCTCTCGGGATTCCTCTCCCGTCCATGCCGGGGCCTCAGTCCTTGTGTGGAGTCGGGGCCGGAACCTGAGGTTTCCTCTCCAGTGTTGCCATGGATCTTGGGATGCTTCTGAGTCTCCCCAGGGGAGTCAGGCGTCGTCTCGATTGGGGGCATGCACTTTCGCTTAACTCCCGAGCTGCAGCAGTGGTGTCACGCTTCCTGTCACGTGGATCAAGGGATCTGTGGCTTTCCCTCGAGGCTGTCCCTCGAGGCTTTCCCACGAGGCTTTCCCACAGGGCTGTGCCACGTGCCACCTTGGTGTGAGTCGATCCTCGGCGTGAAAGACGAGCCGGTGAAGGGAAAAGAGGTTCCTCTGGAATGGACTGAGACATCTGGGGGACTCTTGGAATGGTGGCACGACCCTGGAGTTCCTCTCGCCGTTCCTGTTGAGAGGGCCTCCTCTTGAGATGCGACGGGAACGCCGGGAACTCTTTCCCAATGAAGCAGGGAAAGGATCCCTCATCTCGAGCTACGAGGCGGAAACGGGGCTCCTCTGGATGTGGGGGGAACCCACGTGTTTCCTCTCGAGTGGAGACGGGTATGTCGGGGAACTTCTTGATTTGCACCAAGGGTGTGAAGGACCCTTTCGAAGTTCAAGAGGTGAAGTGTGATCAGCCTCGAGACGCCTCAGCGGAAATGGGCCTCATCTCGCCTGGAGGGGAGAACCTCCTGGATTTTCTCGAGTTGCGGCAGGTCTTCTCGAGTTACGACGGGGACCTCAGGGACCCGCTCTGATGGCCTCAGGAAAGGACAGTCCCCGTGCGAGTTGCTAGGGGCCATCTCGGGATTCCTCTCCCGTCCATGCCGGGGCCTAAGACCTTGTGGGGAGTCGGGGCCGGAACCTGAGGATACCTATCCAGTGTTGCCATGGATCCTGGGGTGCTTCTGAGTCTCCCCAGGGGAGTCAGGCCTCGTCTCGAGTGGGGGCATGCACGTGCGCTTTCCTCCCTAGCTGCAGCAGTAGTGTCACGCTTCCTGTCACGTGGATCAAGGGATCTGTGGCTTTCCCTCGAGGCTGTCCCTCGAGGCTTTCCCACGAGGCTTTCCCACAGGGCTGTGCCACGTGCCACCTTGGTGTGAGTCGATCCTCGGCGTGAAAGACGAGCCGGTGAAGGGAAAAGAGGTTCCTCTGGAATGGACTGAGACATCTGGGGGACTCTTGGAATGGTGGCACGACCCTGGAGTTCCTCTCGCCGTTCTGTTGAGAGGGCCTCCTTTTGAGATGCGACGGGAACGCCGGGAACTCTTTCCCGAGCAAGCAGGGAAAGGATCCCTCATCTCGAGCTACCAGGCGGAAACGGGGCTCCTCTGGATGTGGGCGGGACCCTCGTGATTCCTCTCGAGTGGAGACGGGTATGTCGGGGAACTTCTTGATTTGCAGCAAGGATGTGAAGGACCCTTTCGAAGTTCCAGGGGTGAGGTGTGATCTGCCTCGAGATGCCTCAGCAGAAATGGGCCTCATCTCCCTGGAGGGGAGAACCTCCTGGATTTTCTCGAGTTGCGGCAGGTCTTCTCGAGTTACGACGGGGACCTCAGGGACCCGCTCTGGTGGCCTCAGGAAAGGCCAGTCCCCATGTGAGCTGCTAGGGGCCCTCTCGGGATTCCTCTCCCGTCCATGCCGGGGCCTCAGTCCTTGTGTGGAGTCGGGGCCGGAACCTGAGGATTCCTCTCTAGTGTTGCCATGGATCTTGGGGTGCTTCTGAGTCTCCCCAGGGGAGTCAGGCCTCGTCTCGAGTGGGGGCATGCACGTGCGCTTTCCTCCCGAGCTGCAGCAGTAGTGTCACGCTTCCTGTCACGTGGATCAAGGGATCTGTGGCTTTCCCTCGAGGCTGTCCCTCGAGGCTTTCCCACGAGGCTTTCCCACAGGGCTGTGCCACGTGCCACCTTGGTGTGAGTCGATCCTCGGCGTGAAGACGAGCCGGTGAAGGGAAAAGAGGTTCCTCTGGAATGGACTGAGACATCTGGGGGACTCTGGAATGGTGGCACGACCCTGGAGTTCCTCTCGCCGTTCCTGTTGAGAGGGGCCTCCTCTTGAGATGCGACGGGAACGCCGGGAACTTTTTCCCGATGAAGCAGGGAAAGGATCCCTCATCTCAAGCTACCAGGCTTAAACGGGGCTCCTCTGGATGTGGGCGGGACAATCGTGTTTCCTCTCGAGTGGAGACGGGTATGTCGGGGAACTTCTTGATTTGCACCAAGGGTGTGAAGGACCCTTTCGAAGTTCCAGAGGTGAGGTGTGATCCGCCTCGAGACGCCTCAGCGGAAATGGGCCTCATCTCGCTTGGAGGGGAGAACCTCCTGGATTTTCTCGAGTTGCGGCAGGTCTTCTCGAGTTACGACGGGGACCTCAGTGACCCGCTCTGGTCGCCTCAGGACAGGCCAGTCCACATGCGAACTGCTAGGGGACCTCTCGGGATTCCTCTCCCGTCCATGCCGGGGCCTCAGTCCTTGTGTGGAGTCGGGGCCGGAACCTGAGGTTTCCTCTCCAGTGTTGCCATGGATCTTGGGATGCTTCTGAGTCTCCCAGGGGAGTCAGGCGTCGTCTCGATTGGGGGCATGCACTTTCGCTTAACTCCCGAGCTGCAGCAGTGGTGTCACGCTTCCTGTCACGTGGATCAAGGGATCTGTGGCTTTCCCTCGAGGCTGTCCCTCGAGGCTTTCCCACGAGGCTTTCCCACAGGGCTGTGCCACGTGCCACCTTGGTGTGAGTCGATCCTCGGCGTGAAAGACGAGCCGGTGAAGGGAAAAGAGGTTCCTCTGGAATGGACTGAGACATCTGATGGACTCTTGGAATGGTGGCACGACCCTGGAGTTCCTCTCGCCGTTCCTGTTGAGAGGGCCTCCTCTTGAGATGCGACGGGAACGCCGGGAACTCTTTCCCGATGAAGCAGGGAAAGGATCCCTCATCTCGAGCTACGAGGCGGAAACGGGGCTCCTCTGGATGTGGGCGGGACCCTCGTGATTCCTCTCGAGTGGAGACGGCTAGGTCGGGGAACTTCTTGATTTGCACCAAGGGTGTGAAGGACCCTTTCGAAGTTCCAGAGGTGAGGTGTGATCAGCCTCGAGACGCCTCAGCGGAAATGGGCCTCATCTCGCCTGGAGGGGAGAACCTCCTGGATTTTCTCGAGTTGCGGCAGGTCTTCTCGAGTTACGACGGGGACCTCAGGGACCCGCTCTGGTGGCCTCAGGAAAGGCCAGTCCCCATGCGAGTTGCTAGGGGACCTCTCGGGATTCCTCTCCCGTCCATGCCGGGGCCTCAGTCCTTGTGTGGAGTCGGGGCCGGAACCTGAGGATTCCTCTCCAGTGTTGCCATGGATCTTGGGGTGCTTCTGAGTCTCCCCAGGGGAGTCAGGCCTCGTCTCGAGTGGGGGCATGCACGTGCGCTTTCCTCCCGAGCTGCAGCAGTAGTGTCACGCTTCCTGTCACGTGGATCAAGGGATCTGTGGCTTTCCCTCGAGGCTGTCCCTCGAGGCTTTCCCACGAGGCTTTCCCACAGGGCTGTGCCACGTGCCACCTTGGTGGGAGTCGATCCTCGGCGTGAAAGACGAGCCGGTGAAGGGAAAAGAGGTTCCTCTGGAATGGACTGAGACATCTGGGGGACTCTTGGAATGGTGGCACGACCCTGGAGTTCCTCTCGCCGTTCCTGTTGAGAGGGCCTCCTCTTGAGATGCGACGGGAACGCCGGGAACTTTTTCCCGACGAAGCAGGGAAAGGATCCCTCATCTCGAGCTACGAGGCGGAAACGGGGCTCCTCTGGATGTGGGCGGGACCCTCGTGATTCCTCTCGAGTGGAGACGGCTAGGTCGGGGAACTTCTTGATTTGCACCAAGGGTGTGAAGGACCCTTTCGAAGTTCCAGAGGTGAGGTGTGATCAGCCTCGAGACGCCTCAGCGGAAATGGGCCTCATCTCGCCTGGAGGGGAGAACCTCCTGGATTTTCTCGAGTTGCGGCAGGTCTTCTCGAGTTACGACGGGGACCTCAGGGACCCGCTCTGGTGGCCTCAGGAAAGGCCAGTCCCCATGCGAGTTGCTAGGGGACCTCTCGGGATTCCTCTCCCGTCCATGCCGGGGCCTCAGTCCTTGTGTGGAGTCGGGGCCGGAACCTGAGGATTCCTCTCCAGTGTTGCCATGGATCTTGGGGTGCTTCTGAGTCTCCCCAGGGGAGTCAGGCCTCGTCTCGAGTGGGGGCATGCACGTGCGCTTTCCTCCCGAGCTGCAGCAGTAGTGTCACGCTTCCTGTCACGTGGATCAAGGGATCTGTGGCTTTCCCTCGAGGCTGTCCCTCGAGGCTTTCCCACGAGGCTTTCCCACAGGGCTGTGCCACGTGCCACCTTGGTGTGAGTCGATCCTCGGCGTGAAAGACGAGCCGGTGAAGGGAAAAGAGGTTCCTCTGGAATGGACTGAGACATCTGGGGGACTCTTGGAATGCTGGCACGACCCTGGAGTTCCTCTCGCCGTTGCTGTTGAGAGGGCCTCCTCTTGAGATACGACGGGAACGCCGGGAACTCTTTCCCGACGAAGCAGGGAAAGGATCCCTCATCTCGAGCTACGAGGCGGAAACGGGGCTCCTCTGGATGTGGGCGGGACCCTCGTGATTCCTCTCGAGTGGAGACGGTTAGGTCGGGGAACTTCTTGATTTGCACCAAGGGCGTGAAGGACCCTTTGGAAGTTCCAGAGGTGAGGTGTGATCAGCCTCGAGACGCCTCAGCGGAAATGGGCCTCATCTCGCCTGGAGGGGAGAACCTCCTGGATTTTCTCGAGTTGCGGCAGGTCTTCTCGAGTTACGACGGGGACCTCAGGGACCCGCTCTGGTGGCCTCAGGAAAGGCCAGTCCCCATGCGAGTTGCTACGGGACCTCTCGGGATTCCTCTCCCGTCCATGCCGGGGCCTCAGTCCTTGTGTGGAGTCGGGGCCGGAACCTGAGGATTCCTCTCCAGTGTTGCCATGGATCTTGGGGTGCTTCTGAGTCTCCCCAGGGGAGTCAGGCCTCGTCTCGAGTGGGGGCATGCACGTGCGCTTTCCTCCCGAGCTGCAGCAGTAGTGTCACGCTTCCTGTCACGTGGATCAAGGGATCTGTGGCTTTCCCTCGAGGCTGTCCCTCGAGGCTTTCCCACGAGGCTTTCCCACAGGGCTGTGCCACGTGCCACCTTGGTGTGAGTCGATCCTCGGCGTGAAAGACGAGCCGGTGAAGGGAAAAGAGGTTCCTCTGGAATGGACTGAGACATCTGGGGGACTCTTGGAATGGTGGCACGACCCTGGAGTTCCTCTCGCCTTTCCTGTTGAGAGGGCCTCCTCTTGAGATGCGACGGGAACGCCGGGAACTCTTTCTCGATGAAGCAGGGAAAGGATCCCTCATCTCGAGCTACCAGGCGGAAACGGGGCAACTCTGGATGTGGGCGGGACAATCGTGTTTCCTCTCGAGTGGAGACGGGTATGTCGGGGAACTTCTTGATTTGCACCAAGGGTGTGAAGGACCCTTTCGAAATTCCAGAGGTGAGGTGTGATCCGCCTCGAGACGCCTCAGCGGAAATGGGCCTCATCTCGCTTGGAGGGGAGAACCTCCTGGATTTTCTCGAGTTGCGGCAGGTCTTCTCGAGTTACGACGGAGACCTCAGGGACCCGCTCTGGTCGCCTCAGGACAGGCCAGTCCCCATGCGAACTGCTAGGGGACCTCTCGGGATTCCTCTCCCGTCCATGCCGCGGCCTCAGTCCTTGTGTGGAGTCGGGGCCGGAACCTGAGGTTTCCTCTCCAGTGTTGCCATGGATCTTGGGGTGCTTCTGAGTCACCCCAGGGGAGTCAGGCCTCGTCTCGATTGGGGGCATGCACTTTTGCTTAACTCCCGAGCTGCAGCAGTGGTGTCACGCTTCCTGTCACGTGGATCAAGGGATCTGTGGCTTTCCCTCGAGGCTGTCCCTCGAGGCTTTCCCACGAGGCTTTCCCACAGGGCTGTGCCACGTGCCACCTTGGTGTGAGTCGATCCTCGGCGTGAAAGACGAGCCGGTGAAGGGAAAAGAGGTTCCTCTGGAATGGACTGAGACATCTGGGGGACTCTTGGAATGGTGGCACGACCCTGGAGTTCCTCTCGCCGTTCCTGTTGAGAGGGCCTCCTCTTGAGATGCGACGGGAACGCCGGGAACTCTTTCCCGATGAAGCAGGGAAAGGATCCCTCATCTCGAGCTACGAGGCGGAAACGGGGCTCCTCTGGATGTGGGCGGGACCCTCGTGTTTCCTCTCGAGTGGAGACGGGTATGTCGGGGAACTTCTTGATTTGCACCAAGGGTGTGAAGGACCCTTTCGAAGTTCCAGAGGTGAGGTGTGATCAGCCTCGAGACGCCTCAGCGGAAATGGGCCTCATCTCGCCTGGAGGGGAGAACCTCCTGGATTTTCTCGAGTTGCGGCAGGTCTTCTCGAGTTACGACGGGGACCTCAGGGACCCGCTCTGGTGGCCTCAGGAAAGGCCAGTCCCCATGCGAGTTGCTAGGGGACCTCTCGGGATTCCTCTCCCGTCCATGCCGGGGCCTCAGTCCTTGTGTGGAGTCGGGGCCGGAACCTGAGGATTCCTCTCCAGTGTTGCCATGGATCTTGGGGTGCTTCTGAGTCTCCCCAGGGGAGTCAGGCCTCGTCTCGAGTGGGGGCATGCACGTGCGCTTTCCTCCCGAGCTGCAGCAGTAGTGTCACGCTTCCTGTCAGGTGGATCAAGGGATCTGTGGCTTTCCCTCGAGGCTGTCCCTCGAGGCTTTCCCACGAGGCTTTCCCACAGGGCTGTGCCACGTGCCACCTTGGTGGGAGTCGATCCTCGGCGTGAAAGACGAGCCGGTGAAGGGAAAAGAGGTTCCTCTGGAATGGACTGAGACATCTGGGGGACTCTTGGAATGGTGGCACGACCCTGGAGTTCCTCTCGCCGTTCCTGTTGAGAGGGCCTCCTCTTGAGATACGACGGGAACGCCGGGAACTCTTTCCCGACGAAGCAGGGAAAGGATCCCTCATCTCGAGCTACGAGGCGGAAACGGGGCTCCTCTGGATGTGGGCGGGACCCTCGTGATTCCTCTCGAGTGGAGACGGTTAGGTCGGGGAACTTCTTGATTTGCACCAAGGGTGTGAAGGACCCTTTCGAAGTTCCAGAGGTGAGGTGTGATCAGCCTCGAGACGCCTCAGCGGAAATGGGCCTCATCTCGCCTGGAGGGGAGAACCTCCTGGATTTTCTCGAGTTGCGGCAGGTCTTCTCGAGTTACGACGGGGACCTCAGGGACCCGCTCTGGTGGCCTCAGGAAAGGCCAGTCCCCATGCGAGTTGCTACGGGACCTCTCGGGATTCCTCTCCCGTCCATGCCGGGGCCTCAGTCCTTGTGTGGAGTCGGGGCCGGAACCTGAGGATTCCTCTCCAGTGTTGCCATGGATCTTGGGGTGCTTCTGAGTCTCCCCAGGGGAGTCAGGCCTCGTCTCGAGTGGGGGCATGCACGTGCGCTTTCCTCCCGAGCTGCAGCAGTAGTGTCACGCTTCCTGTCACGTGGATCAAGGGATCTGTGGCTTTCCCTCGAGGCTGTCCCTCGAGGCTTTCCCACGAGGCTTTCCCACAGGGCTGTGCCACGTGCCACCTTGGTGTGAGTCGATCCTCGGCGTGAAAGACGAGCCGGTGAAGGGAAAAGAGGTTCCTCTGGAATGGACTGAGACATCTGGGGGACTCTTGGAATGGTGGCACGATCCTGGAGTTCCTCTCGCCGTTCCTGTTGAGAGGGCCTCCTCTTGAGATGCGACGGGAACGCCGGGAACTCTTTCCCGATGAAGCAGGGAAAGGATCCCTCATCTCGAGCTACCAGGCGGAAACGGGGCTCCTCTGGATGTGGGCGGGACCCTCGTGTTTCCTCTCGAGTGGAGACGGGTATGTCGGGGAACTTCTTGATTTGCACCAAGGGTGTGAAGGACCCTTTCGAAGTTCCAGAGGTGAGGTGTGATCAGCCTCGAGACGCCTCAGCGGAAATGGGCCTCATCTCGCCTGGAGGGGAGAACCTCCTGGATTTTCTCGAGTGGCGGCAGGTCTTCTCGAGTTACGACGGGGACCTCAGGGACCCGCTCTGGTCGCCTCAGGACAGGCCAGTCCACATGCGAGTTGCTAGGGTCCTCTCGGGATTCCTCTCCCGTCCATGCCGCGGCCTCAGTCCTTGTGTGGAGTCGGGGCCGGAACCTGAGGATTCCTCTCCAGTGTTGCCATGGATCTTGGGGTGCTTCTGAGTCTCCCCAGGGGAGTCAGGCCTCGTCTCGAGTGGGGGCATGCTCGTGCGCTTAACTCCCGAGCTGCAGCAGTGGTGTCACGCATCCTGTCACGTGGATCAAGGGATCTGTGGCTTTCCCTCGAGGCTGTCCCTCGAGGCTTTCCCACGAGGCTTTCCCACAGGGCTGTGCCACGTGCCACCTTGTTGGGAGTCGATCCTCGGCGTGAAAGACGAGCCGGGGAAGGGAAAAGAGGTTCCTCTGGAATGGACTGAGACATCTGGGGGACTCTTGGAATGGTGGCACGACCCTGGAGTTCCTCTCGCCATTCCTGTTGAGAGGGCCTCCTTTGAGATGCGACGGGAACGCAGGGAAATCTTTCCCGACGAAGCAGGGAAAGGATCCCTCATCTCGAGCTACGAGGCGGAAACGGGGCTCCTTTGGATGGGGACGGGACCCGCGTCTTTCCTCTCGAGTGGAGACGGGTATGTCGGGGAACTTCTTGATTTGCACCAAGGGTGTGAAGGACCCTTTCGAAGTTCCAGAGGTGAGGTGTGATCCGCCTCGAGACGCCTCAGCGGAAATGGGCCTCATCTCACCTGGAGGGGAGAACCTCCTGGATTTTCTCGAGTTGCGGCAGGTCTTCTCGAGTTACGACGGGGACCTCAGGGATCCGCTCTGGTGGCCTCAGGAAAGGCCAGTCCCCATGCGAGTTGCTAGGGGCCATCACGGGATTCCTCTCCCGTCCATGCCGGGGCCTAAGACCTTGTGTGGAGTCGGGGCCGGAACCTGAGGATTCCTCTTCAGTGTTGCCATGGATCTTGGGGTGCTTCTGAGTCTCCCCAGGGGAGTCAGGCCTCGTCTCGAGTGGGGGCATGCACGTGCGCTTAACTCCCGAGCTGCAGCAGTAGTGTCTTGCTTCCTGTCACGTGGATCAAGGGATCTGTGGCTTTCCCTCGAGGCTGTCCCTCGAGGCTTTCCCACGAGGCTTTCCCACAGGGCTGTGCCACGTGCCACCTTGGTGTGAGTCGATCCTCGGCGTGAAAGACGAGCCGGTGAAGGGAAAAGAGGTTCCTCTGGCATGGATTGAGACATCTGGGGGATTCTTGGAATGGTGGCACGACCCTGGAGTTCCTCTCGCCGTTCCTGTTGAGAGGGCCTCCTCTTGAGATGCGACGGGAACGCCGGGAATTCTTTCCCGAGCAAGCAGGGAAAGGATCCCTCATCTCGAGCTACCAGGCGGAAACGGGCCTCCTCTGGATGTGGGCGGGACCCTCGTGTTTCCTCTCGAGTGGAGACGGGTATGTCGGGGAACTTCTTGATTTGCAGCAAGGGTGTGAAGGACCCTTTTGAAGTTCCAGAGGTGAGGTGTGATCAGCCTCGAGACGCCTCAGTGGAAATGGGCCTCATCTCGCCTGGAAGGGAGAACCTCCTGGATTTTCTCGAGTTGCGGCAGGTCTTCTCGAGTTACGACGGGGACCTCAGGGACCCGCTCTGGTGGCCTCAGGAAAGACCAGTCCCCATGCGAGCTGCTAGGGGACCTCTCGGGATTCCTCTCCCGTCCATGCCGGGGCCTAAGACCTTGTGGGGAGTCGGGGCCGGAACCTGAGGATACCTCTCCAGTGTTGCCATGGATCCTGGGGTGCTTCTGAGTCTCCCCAGGGGAGTCAGGCCTCGTCTCGAGTGGGGGCATGCACGTGCGCTTTCCTCCCTAGCTGCAGCAGTAGTGTCACGCTTCCTGTCACGTGGATCAAGGGATCTATGGCTTTCCCTCGAGGCTGTCCCTCGAGGCTTTCCCAAGAGGCTTTCCCACAGGGCTGTGCCACCTGCCACCTTGGTGTGAGTCGATCCTCGGCGTGAAAGACGAGCCGGTGAAGGGAAAAGAGGTTCCTCTGGAATGGACTGAGACATCTGGGGGACTCTTGGAATGGTGGCACGACCCTGGAGTTCCTCTCGCCGTTCTGTTGAGAGGGCCTCCTCTTGAGATGGGACGGGAACGCCTAGAACTCTTTCCCGACGGAGCAGGGAAAGGATCCCTTATCTCGAGCTACGAGGCGGAAACGGGGCTCCTCTGGATGTGGGTGGGACCCTCGTGTTTCCTCTCGAGTGGAGACGGGTATGTCGGGGAACTTCTTGATTTGCACCAAGGGTGTGAAGGACCCTTTCGAAGTTCAAGAGGTGAGGTGTGATCAGCCTCGAGACGCCTCAGCGGAAATGGGCCTCATCTCGCCTGGAGGGGAGAACCTCCTGGATTTTCTCGAGTTGCGGCAGGTCTTCTCGAGTTACGACGGGGACCTCAGGGACCCGCTCTGGTGGCCTCAGGAAAGGACAGTCCCCGTGCGAGTTGCTAGGGGCCATCTCGGGATTCCTCTCCCGTCCATGCCGGGGCCTAAGACCTTGTGGGGAGTCGGAGCCGGAACCAGAGGATACCTCTCCAGTGTTGCCATGGATCCTGGGGTGCTTCTGAGTCTCCCCAGGGGAGTCAGGCCTCGTCTCGAGTGGGGGCATGCACGTGCGCTTAACTCCCGAGCTGCAGCAGTGGTGTCACGCATCCTGTCACGTGGATCAAGGGATCTATGGCTTTCCCTCGAGGCTGTCCCTCGAGGCTTTCCCAAGAGGCTTTCCCACAGGGCTGTGCCACGTGCCACCTTGGTGTGAGTCGATCCTCGGCGTGAAAGACGAGCCGGTGAAGGGAAAAGAGGTTCCACTGGAATGGACTGAGACATCTGGGGGACTCTTGGAATGGTGGCACGACCCTGGAGTTCCTCTCGCCGTTCTGTTGAGAGGGCCTCCTCTTGAGATGCGACGGGAACGCCGGGAACTCTTTCCCGACGGAGCAGGGAAAGGATCCCTCATCTCGAGCTACCAGGCGGAAACGGGGCTCATCTGGATGTGGGCGGGACCCTCGTGTTTCCTCTCGAGTGGAGACGGGTATGTCGGGGAACTTCTTGATTTGCAGCAAGGGTGTGAAGGACCCTTTCGAAGTTCCAGGGGTGAGGTGTGATCTGCCTCGAGATGCCTCAGCAGAAATGGGCCTCATCTCCCTGGAGGGGAGAACCTCCTGGATTTTCTCGAGTTGCGGCAGGTCTTCTCCAGTTACGACGGGGACCTCAGGGACCCGCTCTGGTGGCCTCAGGAAAGGCCAGTCCCCATGTGAGCTGCTAGGGGCCCTCTCGGGATTCCTCTCCCGTCCATGCCGGGGCCTCAGTCCTTGTGTGGAGTCGGGGCCGGAACCTGAGGATTCCTCTCTAGTGTTGCCATGGATCTTGGGGTGCTTCTGAGTCTCCCCAGGGGAGTCAGGCCTCGTCTCGAGTGGGGGCATGCACGTGCGCTTTCCTCCCGAGCTGCAGCAGTAGTGTCACGCTTCCTGTCACGTGGATCAAGGGATCTGTGGCTTTCCCTCGAGGCTGTCCCTCGAGGCTTTCCCACGAGGCTTTCCCACAGGGCTGTGCCACGTGCCACCTTGGTGTGAGTCGATCCTCGGCGTGAAAGACGAGCCGGTGAAGGGAAAAGAGGTTCCTCTGGAATGGACTGAGACATCTGGGGGACTCTTGGAATGGTGGCACGACCCTGGAGTTCCTCTCGCCTTTCCTGTTGAGAGGGCCTCCTCTTGAGATGCGACCGGAACGCCGGGAACTCTTTCACGATGAAGCAGTGAAAGGATCCCTCATCTCGAGCTACCAGGTGGAAACGGGGCTCCTCTGGATGTGGGCGGGACAATCGTGTTTCCTCTCGAGTGGAGACGGGTATGTCGGGGAACTTCTTGATTTGCAGCAAGGGTGTGAAGGACCCTTTCGAAGTTCCAGAGGTGAGGTGTGATCCGCCTCGAGACGCCTCAGCGGAAATGGGCCTCATCTCGCTTGGAGGGGAGAACCTCCTGGATTTTCTCAAGTTGCGGCAGGTCTTCTCGAGTTACGACGGGGACCTCAGGGACCCGCTCTGGTGGCCTCAGGAAAGGCCAGTCCCCATGCGAGCTGCTAGGGGACCTCTCGGGATTCCTCTCCCGTCCATGCCGCGGCCTCAGTCCTTGTGTGGAGTCGGGGCCGGAACCTGAGGATTCCTCTCTAGTGTTGCCATGGATCTTGGGGTGCTTCTGAGTCTCCCCAGGGGAGTCAGGCCTCGTCTCGAGTGGGGGCATGCACGTGCGCTTTCCTCCCGAGCTGCAGCAGTAGTGTCACGCTTCCTGTCACGTGGATCAAGGGATCTGTGGCTTTCCCTCGAGGCTGTCCCTGGAAGCTTTCCCACGAGGCTTTCCCACAGGGCTGTGCCACGTGCCACCTTGGTGTGAGTCGATCCTCGGCATGAAAGACGAGCCGGTGAAGGGAAAAGAGGTTCTTCTGGAATGGACTGAGACATCTGGGGGACTCTTGGAATGGTGGCACGACCCTGGAGTTCCTCTCGCCGTTCTGTTGAGAGGGCCTCCTCTTGAGATGCGACGGGAACGCCGGGAACTCTTTCCCGACGGAGCAGGGAAAGGATCCCTCATCTCGAGCTACCAGGCGGAAACGGGGCTCCTCTGGATGTGGGCGGGACCCTCGTGTTTCCTCTCGAGTGGAGACGGGTATGTCTGGGAACTTCTTAATTTGCACCAAGGGTGTGAAGGACCCTTTCGAAGTTCCAGAGGTGAGGTGTGATCAGCCTCGAGACGCCTCAGCGGAAATGGGCCTCATCTCGCCTGGAGGGGAAAACCTCCTGGATTTTCTCGAGTTGCGGCAGGTCTTCTCGAGTTACGACGGGGACCTCAGGGACCCACTCTGGTCGCCTCAGGAAAGGCCAGTCCCCGTGCGAGTTGCTAGGGGCCATCTCGGGATTCCTCTCCCGTCCATGCCGGGGCCTAAGACCTTGTGTGGAGTCGGGGCCGGAATCTGAGAATTCCTCTCCAGTGTTGCCATGGATCTTGAGGTGCTTCTGAGTCACCCCAGGGGAGTCAGGCCTCGTCTCGAGTGGGGGCATGCACGTGCGCTTACCTCCCGAGCTGCAGCAGTAGTGTCACTCTTCCTGTCACGTGGATCAAGGGATCTGTGGCTTTCCCTCGAGGCTGTCCCTCGAGGCTTTCCCACGACGCTTTCCCACAGGGCTGTGCCACGTGCCACCTTGGTGTGAGTCGATCCTCGGCGTGAAAGACGAGCCGGTGAAGGGAAAAGAGGTTCCTCTGGAATGGACTGAGACATCTGGGGGACTCTTGGAATGGTGGCACGACCCTGGAGTTCCTCTCGCCGTTCCTGTTGAGAGGGCCTCCTCTTGAGATGCGACGGGAACGCCGGGAACTCTTTCCCGATGAGGCAGGGAAAGGATCCCTCATCTCGAGCTACCAGGCGGAAACGGGGCTCCTCTGGATGTGGGCGGGACCCTCGTGTTTCCTCTCGAGTGGAGACGGGTATGTCGGGGAACTTCTTGATTTGCAGCAAGGGTGTGAAGGACCCTTTCGAAGTTCCTGGGGTGAGGTGTGATCTGCCTCGAGATGCCTCAGCAGAAATGGACCTCATCTCCCTGGAGGGGAGAACCTCCTGGATTTTCTCGAGTTGCGGCAGGTCTTCTCGAGTTACGACGGGGACCTCAGGGACCCGCTCTGGTGGCCTCAGGAAAGGCCAGTCCCCATGTGAGCTGCTAGGGGCCCTCTCGGGATTCCTCTCCCGTCCATGCCGGGGCCTCAGTCCTTGTGTGGAGTCGGGGCCGGAACCTGAGGATTCCTCTCTAGTGTTGCCATGGATCTTGGGGTGCTTCTGAGTCTCCCCAGGGGAGTCAGGCCTCGTCTCGAGTGGGGGCATGCACGTGCGCTTTCCTCCCGAGCTGCAGCAGTAGTGTCACGCTTCCTGTCACGTGGATCAAGGGATCTGTGGCTTTCCCTCGAGGCTGTCCCTCGAGGCTTTCCCACGAGGCTTTCCCACAGGGCTGTGCCACGTGCCACCTTGGTGTGAGTCGATCCTCGGCGTGAAAGACGAGCCGGTGAAGGGAAAAGAGGTTCCTCTGGAATGGACTGAGACATCTGGGGGACTCTTGGAATGGTGGCACGACCCTGGAGTTCCTCTCGCCTTTCCTGTTGAGAGGGCCTCCTCTTGAGATGCGACGGGAACGCCGGGAACTCTTTCCCGATGAAGCAGGGAAAGGATCCCTCATCTCGAGCTACCAGGCGGAAACGGGGCTCCTCTGGATGTGGGCGGGACAATCGTGTTTCCTGTCGAGTGGAGACGGGTATGTCGGGGAACTTCTTGATTTGCACCAAGGGTGTGAAGGACCCTTTCGAAGTTCCAGAGGTGAGGTGTGATCCGCCTCGAGACGCCTCAGCGAAATGGGCCTCATCTCGCTTGGAGGGGAGAACCTCCTGGATTTTCTCGAGTTGCAGCAGGTCTTCTCGAGTTACGACGGGGACCTCAGTGACCCGCTCTGGTCGCCTCAGGACAGGCCAGTCCACATGCGAACTGCTAGGGGACCTCTCGGGATTCCTCTCCCGTCCATGCCGCGGCCTCAGTCCTTGTGTGGAGTCGGGGCCGGAACCTGAGGTTTCCTCTCCAGTGTTGCCATGGATCTTGGGGTGCTTCTGAGTCTCCCCAGGGGAGTCAGGCCTCGTCTCGATTGGGGGCATGCACTTTCGCTTAACTCCCGAGCTGCAGCAGTGGTGTCACGCTTCCTGTCACGTGGATCAAGGGATCTGTGGCTTTCCCTCGAGGCTGTCCCTCGAGGCTTTCCCACGAGGCTTTCCCACAGGGCTGTGCCACGTGCCACCTTGGTGTGAGTCGATCCTCGGCGTGAAAGACGAGCCGGTGAAGGGAAAAGAGGTTCCTCTGGAATGGACTGAGACATCTGGGGGACTCTTGGAATGGTGGCACGACCCTGGAGTTCCTCTCGCCGTTCCTGTTGAGAGGGCCTCCTCTTGAGATGCGACGGGAACGCCAGGAACTCTTTCCCGATGAAGCAGGGAAAGGATCCCTCATCTCGAGCTACGAGGCGGAAACGCGGCTCCTCTGGATGTGGGCGGGACCCTCGTGTTTCCTCTCGAGTGGAGACGGGTATGTCGGGGAACTTCTTGATTTGCAGCAAGGGTGTGAAGGACCCTTTCGAAGTTCCAGGGGTGAGGTGTGATCTGCCTCGAGATGCCTCAGCAGAAATGGGCCTCATCTCCCTGGAGGGGAGAACCTCCTGTATTTTCTCGAGTTGCGGCAGGTCTTCTCGAGTTACGACGGGGACCTCAGGGACCCGCTCTGGTGGCCTCAGGAAAGGCCAGTCCCCATGCGAGCTGCTAGGGGACCTCTCGGGATTCCTCTCCCGTCCATGCCGGGGCCTCAGTCCTTGTGTGGAGTCGGGGCCGGAACCTGAGGATTCCTCTCTAGTGTTGCCATGGATCTTGGGGTGCTTCTGAGTCTCCCCAGGGGAGTCAGGCCTCGTCTCGAGTGGGGGCATGCACGTGCGCTTTCCTCCCGAGCTGCAGCAGTAGTGTCACGCTTCCTGTCACGTGGATCAAGGGATCTGTGGCTTTCCCTCGAGGCTGTCCCTGGAGGCTTTCCCACGAGGCTTTCCCACAGGGCTGTGCCACGTGCCACCTTGGTGTGAGTCGATCCTCGGCGTGAAAGACGAGCCGGTGAAGGGAAAAGAGGTTCCTCTGGAATGGACTGAGACATCTGGGGGACTCTTGGAATGGTGGCACGACCCTGGAATTCCTCTCGCCGTTCTGTTGAGAGGGCCTCCTCTTGAGATGGGACGGGAACGCCGGGAACTCTTTCCCGACGGAGCAGGGAAAGGATCCCTCATCTCGAGCTACGAGGCGGAAACGCGGCTCCTCTGGATGTGGGCGGGACCCTCGTGTTTCCTCTCGAGTGGAGACCGGTATGTCGGGGAAGTTCTTGATTTGCACCAAGGGTGTGAAGGACCCTTTCGAAGTTCCAGAGGTGAGGTGTGATCAGCCTCGAGACGCCTCAGCGGAAATGGGCCTCATCTCGCCTGGAGGGGAGAACCTCCTGGATTTTCTCGAGTTGCGGCAGGTCTTCTCGAGTTACGACGGGGACCTCAGGGACCCACTCTGGTCGCCTCAGGAAAGGCCAGTCCCCGTGCGAGTTGCTAGGGGCCATCTCGGGATTCCTCTCCCGTCCATGCCGGGGCCTAAGACCTTGTGTGGAGTCGGGGCCGGAATCTGAGAATTCCTCTCCAGTGTTGCCATGGATCTTGAGGTGCTTCTGAGTCTCCCCAGGGGAGTCAGGCCTCGTCTCGAGTGGGGGCATGCACGTGCGCTTACCTCCCGAGCTGCAGCAGTAGTGTCACGCTTCCTCTCACGTGGATCAAGGGATCTATGGCTTTCCCTCGAGGCTGTCCCTCGAGGCTTTCCCACGAGGCTTTCCCACAGGGCTGTGCCACGTGCCACCTTGGTGTGAGTCGATCCTCGGCGTGAAAGACGAGCCGGTGAAGGGAAAAGAGGTTCCTCTGGAATGGACTGAGACATCTGGGGGACTCTTGGAATGGTGGCACGACCCTGGAGTTCCTCTCGCCGTTCTGTCGAGAGGGCCTCCTCTTGAGATGCGACGGGAACGCCGGGAACTCTTTCCCGAGCAAGCAGGGAAAGGATCCCTCATCTCGAGCTACCAGGCGGAAACGGGGCTCCTCTGGATGTGGGCGGGACCCTCGTGTTTCCTCTCGAGTGGAGACGGGTATGTCGGGGAACTTCTTGATTTGCACCATGGGTGTGAAGGTCCCTTTCGAAGTTCCAGGGGTGAGGTGTGATCTGCCTCGAGATGCCTCAGCAGAAATGGGCCTCATCTCCCTGGAGGGGAGAACCTCCTGGATTTTCTCGAGTTGCGGCAGGTCTTCTCGAGTTACGACGGGGACCTCAGTGACCCGCTCTGGTCGCCTCAGGAAAGGCCAGTCCCCGTGCGAGTTGCTAGGGGCCATCTCGGGATTCCTCTCCCGTCCATGCCGGGGCCTAAGACCTTGTGTGGAGTCGGGGCCGGAATCTGAGAATTCCTCTCCAGTGTTGCCATGGATCTTGAGGTGCTTCTGAGTCTCCCCAGGGGAGTCAGGCCTCGTCTCGAGTGGGGGCATGCACGTGCGCTTTCCTCCCGAGCTGCAGCAGTAGTGTCACGCTTCCTGTCACGTGGATCAAGGGATCTGTGGCTTTCCCTCGAGGCTGTCCCTGGAGGCTTTCCCACGAGGCTTTCCCACAGGGCTGTGCCACGTGCCACCTTGGTGTGAGTCGATCCTCGGCATGAAAGACGAGCCGGTGAAGGGAAAAGAGGTTCCTCTGGAATGGACTGAGACATCTGGGGGACTCTTGGAATGGTGGCACGACCCTGGAATTCCTCTCGCCGTTCTGTTGAGAGGGCCTCCTCTTGAGATGGGACGGGAACGCCGGGAACTCTTTCCCGACGGAGCAGGGAAAGGATCCCTCATCTCGAGCTACCAGGCGGAAACGGGGCTCCTCTGGATGTGGGCGGGACCCTCGTGTTTCCTCTCGAGTGGAGACGGGTATGTCGGGGAACTTCTTGATTTGCAGCAAGGGTGTGAAGGACCCTTTCGAAGTTCCAGGGGTGAGGTGTGATCTGCCTCGAGATGCCTCAGCAGAAAGGGGCCTCATCTCCCTGAAGGGGAGAACCTCCTGGATTTTCTCGAGTTGCGGCAGGTCTTCTCGAGTTACGACGGGGACCTCAGGGACCCGCTCTGGTGGCCTCAGGAAAGGCCAGTCCCCATGCGAGCTGCTAGGGGACCTCTCGGGATTCCTCTCCCGTCCATGCCGCGGCCTCAGTCCTTGTGTGGAGTCGGGGCCGGAACCTGAGGATTCCTCTCTAGTGTTGCCATGGATCTTGGGGTGCTTCTGAGTCTCCCCAGGGGAGTCAGGCCTCGTCTCGAGTGGGGGCATGCACGTGCGCTTACCTCCCGAGCTGCAGCAGTAGTGTCACGCTTCCTGTCACGTGGATCAAGGGATCTATGGCTTTCCCTCGAGGCTGTCCCTCGAGGCTTTCCCAAGAGGCTTTCCCACAGGGCTGTGCCACGTGCCACCTTGGTGTGAGTCGATCCTCGGCGTGAAAGACGAGCCGGTGAAGGGAAAAGAGGTTCCTCTGGAATGGACTGAGACATCTGGGGGACTCTTGGAATGGTGGCACGACCCTGGAGTTCCTCTCGCCGTTCTGTTGAGAGGGCCTCCTCTTGAGATGGGACGGGAACGCCGGGAACTCTTTCCCGACGGAGCAGGGAAAGGATCCCTCATCTCGAGCTACGAGGCGGAAACGGGGCTCCTCTGGATGTGGGCGGAACCCACGTGTTTCCTCTCGAGTGGAGACGGGTATGTCGGGGAACTTCTTGATTTGCAGCAAGGGTGTGAAGGACCCTTTCGAAGTTCCAGGGGTGAGGTGTGATCTGCCTCGAGATGCCTCAGCAGAAATGGGCCTCATCTCCCTGGAGGGGAGAACCTCCTGGATTTTCTCGAGTTGCGGCAGGTCTTCTCGAGTTACGACGGGGACCTCAGGGACCCGCTCTGGTGGCCTCAGGAAAGGCCAGTCCCCATGCGAGCTGCTAGGGGACCTCTCGGGATTCCTCTCCCGTCCATGCCGCGGCCTCAGTCCTTGTGTGGAGTCGGGGCCGGAACCTGAGGATTCCTCTCTAGTGTTGCCATGGATCTTGGGGTGCTTCTGAGTCTCCCCAGGGGAGTCAGGCCTCGTCTCGAGTGGGGGCATGCACGTGCGCTTTCCTCCCGAGCTGCAGCAGTAGTGTCACGCTTCCTGTCACGTGGATCAAGGGATCTGTGGCTTTCCCTCGAGGCTGTCCCTCGAGGCTTTCCCACGAGGCTTTCCCACAGGGCTGTGCCACGTGCCACCTTGGTGTGAGTCGATCCTCGGCATGAAAGACGAGCCGGTGAAGGGAAAAGAGGTTCCTCTGGAATGGACTGAGACATCTGGGGGACTCTTGGAATGGTGGCACGACCCTGGAATTCCTCTCGCCGTTCTGTTGAGAGGGCCTCCTCTTGAGATGGGACGGGAACGCCGGGAACTCTTTCCCGACGGAGCAGGGAAAGGATCCCTCATCTCGAGCTACGAGGCGGAAACGCGGCTCCTCTGGATGTGGGCGGGACCCTCGTGTTTCCTCTCGAGTGGAGACGGGTATGTCGGGGAAGTTCTTGATTTGCACCAAGGGTGTGAAGGACCCTTTCGAAGTTCCAGAGGTGAGGTGTGATCAGCCTCGAGACGCCTCAGCGGAAATGGGCCTCATCTCGCCTGGAGGGGAGAACCTCCTGGATTTTCTCGAGTTGCGGCAGGTCTTCTCGAGTTACGACGGGTACCTCAGGGACCCACTCTGGTCGCCTCAGGAAAGGCCAGTCCCCGTGCGAGTTGCTAGGGGCCATCTCGGGATTCCTCTCCCGTCCATGCCGGGGCCTAAGACCTTGTGTGGAGTCGGGGCCGGAATCTGAGAATTCCTCTCCAGTGTTGCCATGGATCTTGAGGTGCTTCTGAGTCTCCCCAGGGTAGTCAGGCCTCGTCTCGAGTGGGGGCATGCACGTGCGCTTACCTCCCGAGCTGCAGCAGTAGTGTCACGCTTCCTCTCACGTGGATCAAGGGATCTATGGCTTTCCCTCGAGGCTGTCCCTCGAGGCTTTCCCACGAGGCTTTCCCACAGGGCTGTGCCACGTGCCACCTTGGTGTGAGTCGATCCTCGGCGTGAAAGACGAGCCGGTGAAGGGAAAAGAGGTTCCTCTGGAATGGACTGAGACATCTGGGGGACTCTTGGAATGGTGGCACGACCCTGGAGTTCCTCTTGCCGTTCTGTCGAGAGGGCCTCCTCTTGAGATGCGACGGGAACGCCGGGAACTCTTTCCCGAGCAAGCAGGGAAAGGATCCCTCATCTCGAGCTACCAGGCGGAAACGGGGCTCCTCTGGATGTGGGCGGGACCCTCGTGTTTCCTCTCGAGTGGAGACGGGTATGTCGGGGAACATCTTGATTTGCACCAAGGGTGTGAAGGTCCCTTTCGAAGTTCCAGGGGTGAGGTGTGATCTGCCTCGAGATGCCTCAGCAGAAATGGGCCTCATCTCCCTGGAGGGGAGAACCTCCTGGATTTTCTCGAGTTGCGGCAGGTCTTCTCGAGTTACGACGGGGACCTCAGTGACCCGCTCTGGTCGCCTCAGGAAAGGCCAGTCCCCGTGCGAGTTGCTAGGGGCCATCTCGGGATTCCTCTCCCGTCCATGCCGGGGCCTAAGACCTTGTGTGGAGTCGGGGCCGGAATCTGAGAATTCCTCTCCAGTGTTGCCATGGATCTTGAGGTGCTTCTGAGTCTCCCCAGGGGAGTCAGGCCTCGTCTCGAGTGGGGGCATGCACGTGCGCTTTCCTCCCGAGCTGCAGCAGTAGTGTCACGCTTCCTGTCACGTGGATCAAGGGATCTGTGGCTTTCCCTCGAGGCTGTCCCTGGAGGCTTTCCCACGAGGCTTTCCCACAGGGCTGTGCCACGTGCCACCTTGGTGTGAGTCGATCCTCGGCATGAAAGACGAGCCGGTGAAGGGAAAAGAGGTTCCTCTGGAATGGACTGAGACATCTGGGGGACTCTTGGAATGGTGGCACGACCCTGGAATTCCTCTCGCCGTTCTGTTGAGAGGGCCTCCTCTTGAGATGGGACGGGAACGCCGGGAACTCTTTCCCGACGGAGCAGGGAAAGGATCCCTCATCTCGAGCTACCAGGCGGAAACGGGGCTCCTCTGGATGTGGGCGGGACCCTCGTGTTTCCTCTCGAGTGGAGACGGGTATGTCGGGGAACTTCTTGATTTGCAGCAAGGGTGTGAAGGACCCTTTCGAAGTTCCAGGGGTGAGGTGTGATCTGCCTCGAGATGCCTCAGCAGAAATGGGCCTCATCTCCCTGAAGGGGAGAACCTCCTGGATTTTCTCGAGTTGCGGCAGGTCTTCTCGAGTTACGACGGGGACCTCAGGGACCCGCTCTGGTGGCCTCAGGAAAGGCCAGTCCCCATGCGAGCTGCTAGGGGACCTCTCGGGATTCCTCTCCCGTCCATGCCGCGGCCTCAGTCCTTGTGTGGAGTCGGGGCCGGAACCTGAGGATTCCTCTCTAGTGTTGCCATGGATCTTGGGGTGCTTCTGAGTCTCCCCAGGGGAGTCAGGCCTCGTCTCGAGTGGGGGCATGCACGTGCGGTTACCTCCCGAGCTGCAGCAGTAGTGTCACGCTTCCTGTCACGTGGATCAAGGGATCTATGGCTTTCCCTCGAGGCTGTCCCTCGAGGCTTTCCCAAGAGGCTTTCCCACAGGGCTGTGCCACGTGCCACCTTGGTGTGAGTCGATCCTCGGCGTGAAAGACGAGCCGGTGAAGGGAAAAGAGGTTCCTCTGGAATGGACTGAGACATCTGGGGGACTCTTGGAATGGTGGCACGACCCTGGAGTTCCTCTCGCCGTTCTGTTGAGAGGGCCTCCTCTTGAGATGGGACGGGAACGCCGGGAACTCTTTCCCGACGGAGCAGGGAAAGGATCCCTCATCTCGAGCTACGAGGCGGAAACGGGGCTCCTCTGGATGTGGGCGGAACCCACGTGTTTCCTCTCGAGTGGAGACGGGTATGTCGGGGAACTTCTTGATTTGCACCAAGGGTGTGAAGGACCCTTTCGAAGTTCAAGAGGTGAAGTGTGATCAGCCTCGAGACGCCTCAGCGGAAATGGGCCTCATCTCGCCTGGAGGGGAGAACCTCCTGGATTTTCTCGAGTTGCGGCAGGTCTTCTTGAGTTACGACGGGGACCTCAGGGACCCGCTCTGGTGGCCTCAGGAAAGGACAGTCCCCGTGCGAGTTGCTAGGGGCCATCTCGGGATTCCTCTCCCGTCCATGCCGGGGCCTAAGACCTTGTGGGGAGTCGGGGCCGGAACCTGAGGATACCTATCCAGTGTTGCCATGGATCTTGGGGTGCTTCTGAGTCTCCCCAGGGGAGTCAGGCCTCGTCTCGAGTGGGGGCATGCACGTGCGCTTTCCTCCCGAGCTGCAGCAGTAGTGTCACGCTTCCTGTCACGTGGATCAAGGGATCTGTGGCTTTCCCTCGAGGCTGTCCCTGGAGGCTTTCCCACGAGGCTTTCCCACAGGGCTGTGCCACGTGCCACCTTGGTGTGAGTCGATCCTCGGCGTGAAAGACGAGCCGGTGAAGGGAAAAGAGGTTCCTCTGGAATGGACTGAGACATCTGGGGGACTCTTGGAATGGTGGCACGACCCTGGAATTCCTCTCGCCGTTCTGTTGAGAGGGCCTCCTCTTGAGATGGGACGGGAACGCCGGGAACTCTTTCCCGACGGAGCAGGGAAAGGATCCCTCATCTCGAGCTACGAGGCGGAAACGCGGCTCCTCTGGATGTGGGCGGGACCCTCGTGTTTCCTCTCGAGTGGAGACGGGTATGTCGGGGAACTTCTTGATTTGCAGCAAGGGTGTGAAGGACCCTTTCGAAGTTCCAGGGGTGAGGTGTGATCTGCCTCGAGATGCCTCAGCAGAAATGGGCCTCATCTCCCTGGAGGGGAGAACCTCCTGGATTTTCTCGAGTTGCGGCAGGTCTTCTCGAGTTACGACGGGGACCTCAGGGACCCGCTCTGGTGGCCTCAGGAAAGGCCAGTCCCCATGCGAGCTGCTAGGGGACCTCTCGGGATTCCTCTCCCGTCCATGCCGCGGCCTCAGTCCTTGTGTGGAGTCGGGGCCGGAACCTGAGGATTCCTCTCTAGTGTTGCCATGGATCTTGGGGTGCTTCTGAGTCTCCCCAGGGGAGTCAGGCCTCGTCTCGAGTGGGGGCATGCACGTGCGCTTTCCTCCCGAGCTGCAGCAGTAGTGTCACGCTTCCTGTCACGTGGATCAAGGGATCTGTGGCTTTCCCTCGAGGCTGTCCCTCGAGGCTTTCCCACGAGGCTTTCCCACAGGGCTGTGCCACGTGCCACCTTGGTGTGAGTCGATCCTCGGCATGAAAGACGAGCCGGTGAAGGGAAAAGAGGTTCCTCTGGAATGGACTGAGACATCTGGGGGACTCTTGGAATGGTGGCACGACCCTGGAATTCCTCTCGCCGTTCTGTTGAGAGGGCCTCCTCTTGAGATGGGACGGGAACGCCGGGAACTCTTTCCCGACGGAGCAGGGAAAGGATCCCTCATCTCGAGCTACGAGGCGGAAACGCGGCTCCTCTGGATGTGGGCGGGACCCTCGTGTTTCCTCTCGAGTGGAGACGGGTATGTCGGGGAAGTTCTTGATTTGCACCAAGGGTGTGAAGGACCCTTTCGAAGTTCCAGAGGTGAGGTGTGATCAGCCTCGAGACGCCTCAGCGGAAATGGGCCTCATCTCGCCTGGAGGGGAGAACCTCCTGGATTTTCTCGAGTTGCGGCAGGTCTTCTCGAGTTACGACGGGTACCTCAGGGACCCACTCTGGTCGCCTCAGGAAAGGCCAGTCCCCGTGCGAGTTGCTAGGGGCCATCTCGGGATTCCTCTCCCGTCCATGCCGGGGCCTAAGACCTTGTGTGGAGTCGGGGCCGGAATCTGAGAATTCCTCTCCAGTGTTGCCATGGATCTTGAGGTGCTTCTGAGTCTCCGCAGGGTAGTCAGGCCTCGTCTCGAGTGGGGGCATGCACGTGCGCTTACCTCCCGAGCTGCAGCAGTAGTGTCACGCTTCCTCTCACGTGGATCAAGGGATCTATGGCTTTCCCTCGAGGCTGTCCCTCGAGGCTTTCCCACGAGGCTTTCCCACAGGGCTGTGCCACGTGCCACCTTGGTGTGAGTCGATCCTCGGCGTGAAAGACGAGCCGGTGAAGGGAAAAGAGGTTCCTCTGGAATGGACTGAGACATCTGGGGGACTCTTGGAATGGTGGCACGACCCTGGAGTTCCTCTTGCCGTTCTGTCGAGAGGGCCTCCTCTTGAGATGCGACGGGAACGCCGGGAACTCTTTCCCGAGCAAGCAGGGAAAGGATCCCTCATCTCGAGCTACCAGGCGGAAACGGGGCTCCTCTGGATGTGGGCGGGACCCTCGTGTTTCCTCTCGAGTGGAGACGGGTATGTCGGGGAACATCTTGATTTGCACCAAGGGTGTGAAGGTCCCTTTCGAAGTTCCAGGGGTGAGGTGTGATCTGCCTCGAGATGCCTCAGCAGAAATGGGCCTCATCTCCCTGGAGGGGAGAACCTCCTGGATTTTCTCGAGTTGCGGCAGGTCTTCTCGAGTTACGACGGGGACCTCAGTGACCCGCTCTGGTCGCCTCAGGACAGGCCAGTCCACATGCGAACTGCTAGGGGACCTCTCGGGATTCCTCTCCCGTCCATGCCGCGGCCTCAGTCCTTGTGTGGAGTCGGGGCCGGAACCTGAGGTTTCCTCTCCAGTGTTGCCATGGATCTTGGGGTGCTTCTGAGTCTCCCCAGGGGAGTCAGGCCTCGTCTCGATTGGGGGCATGGACTTTCGCTTAACTCCCGAGCTGCAGCAGTGGTGTCACGCTTCCTGTCACGTGGATCAAGGGATCTGTGGCTTTCCCTCGAGGCTGTCCCTCGAGGCTTTCCCACGAGGCTTTCCCACAGGGCTGTGCCACGTGCCACCTTGGTGTGAGTCGATCCTCGGCGTGAAAGACGAGCCGGTGAAGGGAAAAGAGGTTCCTCTGGAATGGACTGAGACATCTGGGGGACTCTTGGAATGGTGGCACGACCCTGGAGTTCCTCTCGCCGTTCCTGTTGAGAGGGCCTCCTCTTGAGATGCGACGGGAACGCCGGGAACTCTTTCCCGATGAAGCAGGGAAAGGATCCCTCATCTCGAGCTACCAGGCGGAAACGGGGCTCCTCTGGATGTGGGCGGGACCCTCGTGTTTCCTCTCGAGTGGAGACGGGTATGTCGGGGAACTTCTTGATTTGCAGCAAGGGTGTGAAGGACCCTTTCGAAGTTCCAGGGGTGAGGTGTGATCTGCCTCGAGATGCCTCAGCAGAAATGGGCCTCATCTCCCTGGAGGGGAGAACCTCCTGGATTTTCTCGAGTTGCGGCAGGTCTTCTCGAGTTACGACGGGGACCTCAGGGACCCGCTCTGGTGGCCTCAGGAAAGGCCAGTCCCCATGCGAGCTGCTAGGGGACCTCTCGGGATTCCTCTCCCGTCCATGCCGGGGCCTCAGTCCTTGTGTGGAGTCGGGGCCGGAACCTGAGGATTCCTCTCTAGTGTTGCCATGGATCTTGGGGTGCTTCTGAGTCTCCCCAGGGGAGTCAGGCCTCGTCTCGAGTGGGGGCATGCACGTGCGCTTACCTCCCGAGCTGCAGCAGTAGTGTCACGCTTCCTGTCACGTGGATCAAGGGATCTATGGCTTTCCCTCGAGGCTGTCCCTCGAGGCTTTCCCAAGAGGCTTTCCCACAGGGCTGTGCCACGTGCCACCTTGGTGTGAGTCGATCCTCGGCGTGAAAGACGAGCCGGTGAAGGGAAAAGAGGTTCCTCTGGAATGGACTGAGACATCTGGGGGACTCTTGGAATGGTGGCACGACCCTGGAGTTCCTCTCGCCGTTCTGTTGAGAGGGCCTCCTCTTGAGATGGGACGGGAACGCCGGGAACTCTTTCCCAACGGAGCAGGGAAATGATCCCTCATCTCGAGCTACGAGGCGGAAACGGGGCTCCTCTGGATGTGGGCGGAACCCACGTGTTTCCTCTCGAGTGGAGACGGGTATGTCGGGGAACTTCTTGATTTGCACCAAGGGTGTGAAGGACCCTTTCGAAGTTCAAGAGGTGAAGTGTGATCAGCCTCGAGACGCCTCAGCGGAAATGGGCCTCATCTCGCCTGGAGGGGAGAACCTCCTGGATTTTCTCGAGTTGCGGCAGGTCTTCTCGAGTTACGACGGGGACCTCAGGGACCCGCTCTGGTGGCCTCAGGAAAGGACAGTCCCCGTGCGAGTTGCTAGGGGCCATCTCGGGATTCCTCTCCCGTCCATGCCGGGGCCTAAGACCTTGTGGGGAGTCGGGGCCGGAACCTGAGGATACCTATCCAGTGTTGCCATGGATCTTGGGGTGCTTCTGAGTCTCCCCAGGGGAGTCAGGCCTCGTCTCGAGTGGGGGCATGCACGTGCGCTTTCCTCCCGAGCTGCAGCAGTAGTGTCACGCTTCCTGTCACGTGGATCAAGGGATCTGTGGCTTTCCCTCGAGGCTGTCCCTGGAGGCTTTCCCACGAGGCTTTCCCACAGGGCTGTGCCACGTGCCACCTTGGTGTGAGTCGATCCTCGGCGTGAAAGACGAGCCGGTGAAGGGAAAAGAGGTTCCTCTGGAATGGACTGAGACATCTGGGGGACTCTTGGAATGGTGGCACGACCCTGGAATTCCTCTCGCCGTTCTGTTGAGAGGGCCTCCTCTTGAGATGGGACGGGAACGCCGGGAACTCTTTCCCGACGGAGCAGGGAAAGGATCCCTCATCTCGAGCTACGAGGCGGAAACGCGGCTCCTCTGGATGTGGGCGGGACCCTCGTGTTTCCTCTCGAGTGGAGACGGGTATGTCGGGGAACTTCTTGATTTGCAGCAAGGGTGTGAAGGACCCTTTCGAAGTTCCAGGGGTGAGGTGTGATCTGCCTCGAGATGCCTCAGCAGAAATGGGCCTCATCTCCCTGGAGGGGAGAACCTCCTGGATTTTCTCGAGTTGCGGCAGGTCTTCTCGAGTTACGACGGGGACCTCAGGGACCCGCTCTGGTGGCCTCAGGAAAGGCCAGTCCCCATGCGAGCTGCTAGGGGACCTCTCGGGATTCCTCTCCCGTCCATGCCGTGGCCTCAGTCCTTGTGTGGAGTCGGGGCCGGAACCTGAGGATTCCTCTCTAGTGTTGCCATGGATCTTGGGGTGCTTCTGAGTCTCCCCAGGGGAGTCAGGCCTCGTCTCGAGTGGGGGCATGCACGTGCACTTTCCTCCCGAGCTGCAGCAGTAGTGTCACGCTTCCTGTCACGTCGATCAAGGGATCTGTGGCTTTCCCTCGAGGCTGTCCCTGGAGGCTTTCCCACGAGGCTTTCCCACAGGGCTGTGCCACGTGCCACCTTGGTGTGAGTCGATCCTCGGCATGAGAGACGAGCCGGTGAAGGGAAAAGAGGTTCCTCTGGAATGGACTGAGACATCTGGGGGACTCTTGGAATGGTGGCACGACCCTGGAATTCCTCTCGCCGTTCTGTTGAGAGGGCCTCCTCTTGAGATGGGACGGGAACGCCGGGAACTCTTTCCCGACGGAGCAGGGAAAGGATCCCTCATCTCGAGCTACGAGGCGGAAACGCGGCTCCTCTGGATGTGGGCGGGACCCTCGTGTTTCCTCTCGAGTGGAGACGGGTATGTCGGGGAACTTCTTGATTTGCACCAAGGGTGTGAAGGACCCTTTCGAAGTTCAAGAGGTGAGGTGTGATCAGCCTCGAGACGCCTCAGCGGAAATGGGCCTCATCTCGCCTGGAGGGGAGAACCTCCTGGATTTTCTCGAGTTGCGGCAGGTCTTCTCGAGTTACGACGGGGACCTCAGGGACCCACTCTGGTCGCCTCAGGAAAGGCCAGTCCCCGTGCGAGTTGCTAGGGGCCATCTCGGGATTCCTCTCCCGTCCATGCCGGGGCCTAAGACCTTGTGGGGAGTCGGGGCCGGAACCTGAGGATACCTCTCCAGTGTTGCCATGGATCCTGGGGTGCTTCTGAGTCTCCCCAGGGGAGTCAGGCCTCGTCTCGAGTGGGGGCATGCACGTGCGCTTTCCTCCCTAGCTGCAGCAGTAGTGTCACGCTTCCTGTCACGTGGATCAAGGGATCTGTGGCTTTCCCTCGAGGCTGTCCCTCGAGGCTTTCCCACCAGG
The DNA here is from genome assembly GCF_023091745.1 of Budorcas taxicolor. NCBI lineage: Eukaryota > Metazoa > Chordata > Mammalia > Artiodactyla > Bovidae > Budorcas > Budorcas taxicolor. The sequence goes on from NW_026292572.1 coordinate 59,558, forward strand.
CTTTCCCACAGGGCTGTGCCACGTGCCACCTTGGTGTGAGTCGATCCTCGGCGTGAAAGACGAGCCGGTGAAGGGAAAAGAGGTTCCTCTGGAATGGAATGAGACATCTGGGGGACTCCTGGAATGGTGGCACGACCCTGGAGTTCCTCTCGCCGTTTGTTGAGAAGGCCTCCTCTTGAGATGCGACGGGAACGCCGGGAACTCTTTCCCGATGAAGCAGGGAAAGGATCCCTCATCTCGAGCTACCAGGCGGAAACGGGGCTCCTCTGGATGTGGGCGGGACCCTCGTGTTTCCTCTCGAGTGGAGACGGGTATGTCGGGGAACTTCTTGATTTGCAGCAAGGGTGTGAAGGACCCTTTCGAAGTTCCAGAGGTGAGGTGTGATCAGCCTCGAGACGCCTCAGCGGAAATGGGCCTCATCTCGCCTGGAGGGGAGAACCTCCTGGATTTTCTCGAGTTGCGGCAGGTCTTCTCGAGTTACGACGGGGACCTCAGGGACCCACTCTGGTCGCCTCAGGAAGGGCCAGTCCCCGTGCGAGTTGCTAGGGGCCATCTCGGGATTCCTATCCCGTCCATGCCGGGGCCTAAGACCTTGTGTGGAGTCGGGGCCGGAATCTGAGAATTCCTCTCCAGTGTTGCCATGGATCTTGAGGTGCTTCTGAGTCTCCCCAGGGGAGTCAGGCCTCGTCTCGAGTGGGGGCATGCACGTGCGCTTACCTCCCGAGCTGCAGCAGTAGTGTCACGCTTCCTCTCACGTGGATCAAGGGATCTATGGCTTTCCCTCGAGGCTGTCCCTCGAGGCTTTCCCACGAGGCTTTCCCACAGGGCTGTGCCACGTGCCACCTTGTTGTGAGTCGATCCTCGGCGTGAAAGACGAGCCGGTGAAGGGAAAAGAGGTTCCTCTGGAATGGACTGAGACATCTGGGGGACTCTTGGAATGGTGGCACGACCCTGGAGTTCCTCTGGCCGTTCTGTCGAGAGGGCCTCCTCTTGAGATGCGACGGGAACGCCGGGAACTCTTTCCCGAGCAAGCATTGAAAGGATCCCTCATCTCGAGCTACCAGGCGGAAACGGGGCTCCTCTGGATGTGGGCCGGACCCTCGTGTTTCCTCTCGAGTGGAGACGGGTATGTCGGGGAACTTCTTGATTTGCAGCAAGGGTGTGAAGGTCCCTTTCGAAGTTCCAGGGGTGAGGTGTGATCTGCCTCGAGATGCCTCAGCAGAAATGGGCCTCATCTCCCTGGAGGGGAGAACCTCCTGGATTTTCTCGAGTTGCGGCAGGTCTTCTCGAGTTACGACGGGGACCTCAGTGACACGCTCTGGTCGCCTCAGGACAGGCCAGTCCACATGCGAACTGCTAGGGGACCTCTCGGGATTCCTCTCCCGTCCATGCCGCGGCCTCAGTCCTTGTGTGGAGTCGGGGCCGGAACCTGAGGTTTCCTCTCCAGTGTTGCCATGGATCTTGGGGTGCTTCTGAGTCTCCCCAGGGGAGTCAGGCCTCGTCTCGATTGGGGGCATGCACTTTCGCTTAACTCCCGAGCTGCAGCAGTGGTGTCACGCTTCCTGTCACGTGGATCAAGGGATCTGTGGCTTTCCCTCGAGGCTGTCCCTCGAGGCTTTCCCACGAGGCTTTCCCACAGGGCTGTGCCACGTGCCACCTTGGTGTGAGTCGATCCTCGGCGTGAAAGACGAGCCGGTGAAGGGAAAAGAGGTTCCTCTGGAATGGACTGAGACATCTGGGGGACTCTTGGAATGGTGGCACGACCCTGGAGTTCCTCTCGCCGTTCCTGTTGAGAGGGCCTCCTCTTGAGATGCGACGGGAACGCCGGGAACTCTTTCCCGATGAAGCAGGGAAAGGATCCCTCATCTCGAGCTACCAGGCGGAAACGGGGCTCCTCTGGATGTGGGCGGGACCCTCGTGTTTCCTCTCGAGTGGAGACGGGTATGTCGGGGAACTTCTTGATTTGCAGCAAGGGTGTGAAGGACCCTTTCGAAGTTCCAGGGGTGAGGTGTGATCTGCCTCGAGATGCCTCAGCAGAAATGGGCCTCATCTCCCTGGAGGGGAGAACCTCCTGGATTTTCTCGAGTTGCGGCAGGTCTTCTCGAGTTACGACGGGGACCTCAGGGACCCGCTCTGGTGGCCTCAGGAAAGGCCAGTCCCCATGCGAGCTGCTAGGGGACCTCTCGGGATTCCTCTCCCGTCCATGCCGCGGCTTCAGTCCTTGTGTGGAGTCGGGGCCGGAACCTGAGGATTCCTCTCTAGTGTTGCCATGGATCTTGGGGTGCTTCTGAGTCTCCCCAGGGGAGTCAGGCCTCGTCTCGAGTGGGGGCATGCACGTGCGCTTTCCTCCCGAGCTGCAGCAGTAGTGTCACGCTTCCTGTCACGTGGATCAAGGGATCTGTGGCTTTCCCTCGAGGCTGTCCCTCGAGGCTTTCCCAAGAGGCTTTCCCACAGGTCTGTGCCACGTGCCACCTTGGTGAGAGTCGATCCTCGGCGTGAAAGACGAGCCGGTGAAGGGAAAAGAGGTTCCTCTGGAATGGACTGAGACATCTGGGGGACTCTTGGAATGGTGGCACGACCCTGGAGTTCCTCTCGCCGTTCTGTTGAGAGGGCCTCCTCTTGAGATGCGACGGGAACGCCGGGAACTCTTTCCCGAGCAAGCAGGGAAAGGATCCCTCATCTCGAGCTACCAGGCGGAAACGGGGCTCCTCTGGATGTGGGCGGGACCCTCGTGTTTCCTCTCGAGTGGAGACGGGTATGTCGGGGAACTTCTTGATTTGCAGCAAGGGTGTGAAGGACCCTTTCGAAGTTCCTGGGGTGAGGTGTGATCTGCCTCGAGATGCCTCAGCAGAAATGGACCTCATCTCCCTGGAGGGGAGAACCTCCTGGATTTTCTCGAGTTGCGGCAGGTCTTCTCGAGTTACGACGGGGACCTCAGGGACCCGCTCTGGTGGCCTCAGGAAAGGCCAGTCCCCATGTGAGCTGCTAGGGGCCCTCTCGGGATTCCTCTCCCGTCCATGCCGGGGCCTCAGTCCTTGTGTGGAGTCGGGGCCGGAACCTGAGGATTCCTCTCTAGTGTTGCCATGGATCTTGGGGTGCTTCTGAGTCTCCCCAGGGGAGTCAGGCCTCGTCTCGAGTGGGGGCATGCACGTGCGCTTTCCTCCCGAGCTGCAGCAGTAGTGTCACGCTTCCTGTCACGTGGATCAAGGGATCTGTGGCTTTCCCTCGAGGCTGTCCCTCGAGGCTTTCCCACGAGGCTTTCCCACAGGGCTGTGCCACGTGCCACCTTGGTGTGAGTCGATCCTCGGCGTGAAAGACGAGCCGGTGAAGGGAAAAGAGGTTCCTCTGGAATGGACTGAGACATCTGGGGGACTCTTGGAATGGTGGCACGACCCTGGAGTTCCTCTCGCCTTTCCTGTTGAGAGGGCCTCCTCTTGAGATGCGACGGGAACGCCGGGAACTCTTCCCCGATGAAGCAGGGAAAGGATCCCTCATCTCGAGCTACCAGGCGGAAACGGGGCTCCTCTGGATGTGGGCGGGACAATCGTGTTTCCTGTCGAGTGGAGACGGGTATGTCGGGGAACTTCTTGATTTGCACCAAGGGTGTGAAGGACCCTTTCGAAGTTCCAGAGGTGAGGTGTGATCCGCCTCGAGACGCCTCAGCGAAATGGGCCTCATCTCGCTTGGAGGGGAGAACCTCCTGGATTTTCTCGAGTTGCAGCAGGTCTTCTCGAGTTACGACGGGGACCTCAGTGACCCGCTCTGGTCGCCTCAGTACAGGCCAGTCCACATGCGAACTGCTAGGGGACCTCTCGGGATTCCTCTCCCGTCCATGCCGCGGCCTCAGTCCTTGTGTGGAGTCGGGGCCGGAACCTGAGGTTTCCTCTCCAGTGTTGCCATGGATCTTGGGGTGCTTCTGAGTCTCCCCAGGGGAGTCAGGCCTCGTCTCGAGTGGGGGCATGCACTTTCGCTTAACTCCCGAGCTGCAGCAGTGGTGTCACGCTTCCTGTCACGTGGATCAAGGGATCTGTGGCTTTCCCTCGAGGCTGTCCCTCGAGGCTTTCCCACGAGGCTTTCCCACAGGGCTGTGCCACGTGCCACCTTGGTGTGAGTCGATCCTCGGCGTGAAAGACGAGCCGGTGAAGGGAAAAGAGGTTCCTCTGGAATGGACTGAGACATCCGGGGGACTCTTGGAATGGTGGCACGACCCTGGAGTTCCTCTCGCCGTTCCTGTTGAGAGGGCCTCCTCTTGAGATGCGACGGGAACGCCGGGAACTCTTTCCCAATGAAGCAGGGAAAGGATCCCTCATCTCGAGCTACCAGGCGGAAACGGGGCTCCTCTGGATGTGGGCGGGACCCTCGTGTTTCCTCTCGAGTGGAGACGGGTATGTCGGGGAAGTTCTTGATTTGCACCAAGGGTGTGAAGGACCCTTTCGAAGTTCCAGAGGTGAGGTGTGATCAGCCTCGAGACGCCTCAGCGGAAATGGGCTTCATCTCGCCTGGAGGGGAGAACCTCCTGGATTTTCTCGAGTTGCGGCAGGTCTTCTCGAGTTACGACGGGGACCTCAGGTATCCACTCTGGTCGCCTCAGGAAAGGCCAGTCCCCGTGCGACTTGCTAGGGGCCATGTCGGGATTCCTCTCCCGTCCATGCCGGGGCCTAAGACCTTGTGTGGAGTCGGGGCCGGAATCTGAGAATTCCTCTCCAGTGTTGCCATGGATCTTGAGGTGCTTCTGAGTCTCCCCAGGGGAATCAGGCCTCGTCTCGAGTGGGGGCATGCACGTGCGCTTACCTCCCGAGCTGCAGCAGTATTGTCACGCTTCCTGTCACGTGGATCAAGGGATCTATGGCTTTCCCTCGAGGCTGTCCCTCGAGGCTTTCCCAAGAGGCTTTCCCACAGGGCTGTGCCACGTGCCACCTTGGTGTGAGTCGATCCTCGGCGTGAAAGACGAGCCGGTGAAGGGAAAAGAGGTTCCTCTGGAATGGACTGAGACATCTGGGGGACTCTTGGAATGGTGGCACGACCCTGGAGTTCCTCTCGCCGTTCTGTTGAGAGGGCCTCCTCTTGAGATGGGACGGGAACGCCGGGAACTCTTTCCCGACGGAGCAGGGAAAGGATCCCTCATCTCGAGCTACGAGGCGGAAACGGGGCTCCTCTGGATGTGGGGGGAACACACGTGTTTCCTCTCGAGTGGAGACGGGTATGTCGGGGAACTTCTTGATTTGCACCAAGGGTGTGAAGGACCCTTTCGAAGTTCAAGAGGTGAAGTGTGATCAGCCTCGAGACGCCTCAGCGGAAATGGGCCTCATCTCGCCTGGAGGGGAGAACCTCCTGGATTTTCTCGAGTTGCGGCAGGTCTTCTCGAGTTACGACGGGGACCTCAGGGACCCGCTCTGGTGGCCTCAGGAAAGGACAGTCCCCGTGCGAGTTGCTAGGGGCCATCTCGGGATTCCTCTCCCGTCCATGCCGGGGCCTAAGACCTTGTGGGGAGTCGGGGCCGGAACCTGAGGATACCTATCCAGTGTTGCCATGGATCTTGGGGTGCTTCTGAGTCTCCCCAGGGGAGTCAGGCCTCGTCTCGAGTGGGGGCATGCACGTGCGCTTTCCTCCCGAGCTGCAGCAGTAGTGTCACGCTTCCTGTCACGTGGATCAAGGGATCTGTGGCTTTCCCTCGAGGCTGTCCCTCGAGGCTTTCCCACGAGGCTTTCCCACAGGGCTGTGCCACGTGCCACCTTGGTGTGAGTCGATCCTCGGCGTGAAAGACGAGCCGGTGAAGGGAAAAGAGGTTCCTCTGGAATGGACTGAGACATCTGGGGGACTCTTGGAATGGTGGCACGACCCTGGAGTTCCTCTCGCCTTTCCTGTTGAGAGGGCCTCCTCTTGAGATGCGACGGGAACGCCGGGAACTCTTTCCCGATGAAGCAGGGAAAGGATCCCTCATCTCAAGCTGCCAGGCGGAAACGGGGCTCCTCTGGATGTGGGCGGGACAATCGTGTTTCCTCTCGAGTGGAGACGGGTATGTCGGGGAACTTCTTGATTTGCACCAAGGGTGTGAAGGACCCTTTCGAAGTTCCAGAGGTGAGATGTGATCCGCCTCGAGACGCCTCAGCGGAAATGGGCCTCATCTCGCTTGGAGGGGAGAACCTCCTGGATTTTCTCGAGTTGCGGCAGGTCTTCTCGAGTTACGACGGGGACCTCAGTGACCCGCTCTGGTCGGCTCAGGACAGGCCAGTCCCCATGCGAACTGCTAGGGGACCTCTCGGGATTCCTCTCCCGTCCATGCCGCGGCCTCAGTCCTTGTGTGGAGTCGGGGCCGGAACCTGAGGATTCCTCTCCAGTGTTGCCATGGATCTTGGGATGCTTCTGAGTCTCCCCAGGGGAGTCAGGCGTCGTCTCGATTGGGGGCATGCACTTTCGCTTAACTCCCGAGCTGCAGCAGTGGTGTCACGCTTCCTGTCACGTGGATCAAGGGATCTGTGGCTTTCCCTCGAGGCTGTCCCTCGAGGCTTTCCCACGAGGCTTTCCCACAGGGCTGTGCCACGTGCCACCTTGGTGTGAGTCGATCCTCGGCGTGAAAGACGAGCCGGGGAAGGGAAAAGAGGTTCCTCTGGAATGGACTGAGACATCTGATGGACTCTTGGAATGGTGGCACGACCCTGGAGTTCCTCTCGCCGTTCCTGTTGAGAGGGCCTCCTCTTGAGATGCGACGGGAACGCCGGGAACTCTTACCCGATGAAGCAGGGAAAGGATCCCTCATCTCGAGCTACCAGGCGGAAACGGGGCTCCTCTGGATGTGGGCGGGTTCCTCGTGTTTCCTCTCGAGTGGAGACGGGTATGTCGGGGAACTTCTTGATTTGCAGCAAGGGTGTGAAGGACCCTTTCGAAGTTCCAGGGGTGAGGTGTGATCTGCCTCGAGATGCCTCAGCAGAAATGGGCCTCATCTCCCTGGAGGGGAGAACCTCCTGGATTTTCTCGAGTTGCGGCAGGTCTTCTCGAGTTACGACGGGGACCTCAGGGACCCGCTCTGGTGGCCTCAGGAAAGGCCAGTCCCCATGCGAGCTGCTAGGGGACCTCTCGGGATTCCTCTCCCGTCCATGCCGGGGCCTCAGTCCTTGTGTGGAGTCGGGGCCAGAACCTGAGGATTCCTCTCCAGTGTTGCCATGGATCTTGGGGTGCTTCTGAGTCTCCCCAGGGGAGTCAGGCCTCGTATCTAGTGGGGGCATGCACGTGCGCTTTCCTCCCGAGCTGCAGCAGTAGTGTCACGCTTCCTGTCACGTGGATCAAGGGATCTGTGGCTTTCCCTCGAGGCTGTCCCTCGAGGCTTTCCCACGAGGCTTTCCCACAGGGCTGTGCCACGTGCCACCTTGGTGTGAGTCGATCCTCGGCGTGAAAGACGAGCCGGTGAAGGGAAAAGAGGTTCCTCTGTAATGGACTGAGACATCTGGGGGACTCTTGGAATGGTGGCACGACCCTGGAGTTCCTCTCGCCGTTCCTGTTGAGAGGGCCTCCTCTTGAGATACGACGGGAACGCCGGGAACTCTTTCCCGACGAAGCAGGGAAAGGATCCCTCATCTCGAGCTACGAGGCGGAAACGGGGCTCCTCTGGATGTGGGCGGGACCCTCGTGATTCCTCTCTAGTGGAGACGGCTAGGTCGGGGAACTTCTTGATTTGCACCAAGGGTGTGAAGGACCCTTTCGAAGTTCCAGAGGTGAGGTGTGATCAGCCTCGAGACGCCTCAGCGGAAATGGGCCTCATCTCGCCTGGAGGGGAGAACCTCCTGGATTTTCTCGAGTTGCGGCAGGTCTTCTCGAGTTACGACGGGGACCTCAGGGACCCGCTCTGGTGGCCTCAGGAAAGGCCAGTCCCCATGCGAGTTGCTACGGGACCTCTCGGGATTCCTCTCCCGTCCATGCCGGGGCCTCAGTCCTTGTGTGGAGTCGGGGCCGGAACCTGAGGATTCCTCTCCAGTGTTGCCATGGATCTTGGGGTGCTTCTGAGTCTCCCCAGGGGAGTCAGGCCTCGTCTCGAGTGGGGGCATGCACGTGCGCTTTCCTCCCGAGCTGCAGCAGTAGTGTCACGCTTCCTGTCACGTGGATCAAGGGATCTGTGGCTTTCCCTCGAGGCTGTCCCTCGAGGCTTTCCCACGAGGCTTTCCCACAGGGCTGTGCCACGTGCCACCTTGGTGTGAGTCGATCCTCGGCGTGAAAGACGAGCCGGTGAAGGGAAAAGAGGTTCCTCTGGAATGGACTGAGACATCTGGGGGACTCTTGGAATGGTGGCACGACCCTGGAGTTCCTCTCGCCGTTCCTGTTGAGAGGGCCTCCTCTTGAGATGCGACGGGAACGCCGGGAACTCTTTCCCGATGAAGCAGGGAAAGGATCCCTCATCTCGAGCTACCAGGCGGAAACGGGGCTCCTCTGGATGTGGGCGGGACCCTCGTGTTTCCTCTCGAGTGGAGACGGCTAGGTCGGGGAACTTCTTGATTTGCACCAAGGGTGTGAAGGACCCTTTCGAAGTTCCAGAGGTGAGGTGTGATCAGCCTCGAGACGCCTCAGCGGAAATGGGCCTCATCTCGCCTGGAGGGGAGAACCTCCTGGATTTTCTCGAGTGGCGGCAGGTCTTCTCGAGTTACGACGGGTACCTCAGGGACCCGCTCTGGTCGCCTCAGGACAGGCCAGTCCACATGCGAGTTGCTAGGGTCCTCTCGGGATTCCTCTCCCGTCCATGCCGCGGCCTCAGTCCTTGTGTGGAGTCGGGGCCGGAACCTGAGGTTTCCTCTCCAGTGTTGCCATGGATCTTCGGGTGCTTCTGAGTCTCCCCAGGGGAGTCAGGCCTCGTCTCGAGTGGGGGCATGCACGTGCGCTTAACTCCCGAGCTGCAGCAGTGGTGTCACGCATCCTGTCACGTGGATCAAGGGATCTGTGGCTTTCCCTCGAGGCTGTCCCTCGAGGCTTTCCCACGAGGCTTTCCCACAGGGCTGTGCCACGTGCCACCTTGTTGGGAGTCGATCCTCGGCGTGAAAGACGAGCCGGGGAAGGGAAAAGAGGTTCCTCTGGAATGGACTGAGACATCTGGGGGACTCTTGGAATGGTGGCACGACCCTGGAGTTCCTCTCGCCGTTCCTGTTGAGAGGGCCTCCTCTTGAGATGCGACGGGAACGCCGGGAATTCTTTCCCGAGCAAGCAGGGAAAGGATCCCTCATCTCGAGCTACCAGGCGGAAACGGGGCTCCTCTGGATGTGGGCGGGACCCTCGTGTTTCCTCTCGAGTGGAGACGGGTATGTCGGGGAACTTCTTGATTTGCAGCAAGGGTGTGAAGGACCCTTTCGAAGTTCCAGAGGTGAGGTGTGATCAGCCTCGAGACGCCTCAGTGGAAATGGGCCTCATCTCGCCTGGAGGGGAGAACCTCCTGGATTTTCTCGAGTTGCGGGAGGTCTTCTCGAGTTACGACGGGGACCTCAGGGACCCGCTCTGGTGGCCTCAGGAAAGGCCAGTCCCCATGCGAGCTGCTAGGGGACCTCTCGGGATTCCTCTCCCGTCCATGCCGGGGCCTAAGACCTTGTGGGGAGTCGGGGCCGGAACCTGAGGATACCTCTCCAGTGTTGCCATGGATCCTGGGGTGCTTCTGAGTCTCCCCAGGGGAGTCAGGCCTCGTCTCGAGTGGGGGCATGCACGTGCGCTTTAATCCCTAGCTGCAGCAGTAGTGTCACGCTTCCTGTCACGTGGATCAAGGGATCTATGGCTTTCCCTCGAGGCTGTCCCTCGAGGCTTTCCCAAGAGGCTTTCCCACAGGGCTGTGCCACGTGCCACCTTGGTGTGAGTCGATCCTCGGCGTGAAAGACGAGCCGGTGAAGGGAAAAGAGGTTCCTCTGGAATGGACTGAGACATCTGGGGGACTCTTGGAATGGTGGCACGACCCTGGAGTTCCTCTCGCCGTTCTGTTGAGAGGGCCTCCTCTTGAGATGGGACGGGAACGCCGGGAACTCTTTCCCGACGGAGCAGGGAAAGGATCCCTCATCTCGAGCTACGAGGCGGAAACGGGGCTCCTCTGGATGTGGGTGGGACCCTCGTGTTTCCTCTAGAGTGGAGACGGGTATGTCGGGGAACTTCTTGATTTGCACCAAGGGTGTGAAGGACCCTTTCGAAGTTCCAGAGGTGAGGTGTGATCCGCCTCGAGACGCCTCAGCGGAAATGGGCCTCATCTCGCTTGGAGGGGAGAACCTCCTGGATTTTCTCGAGTTGCGGCAGGTCTTCTCGAGTTACGACGGGGACCTCAGTGACCCGCTCTGGTCGCCTCAGGACAGGCCAGTCCACATGCGAACTGCTAGGGGACCTCTCGGGATTCCTCTCCCGTCCATGCCGCGGCCTCAGTCCTTGTGTGGAGTCGGGGCCGGAACCTGAGGTTTCCTCTCCAGTGTTGCCATGGATCTTGGGGTGCTTCTGAGTCTCCCCAGGGGAGTCAGGCCTCGTCTCGAGTGGGGGCATGCACGTGCGCTTTCCTCCCGAGCTGCAGCAGTAGTGTCACGCTTCCTGTCACGTGGATCAAGGGATCTGTGGCTTTCCCTCGAGGCTGTCCCTCGAGGCTTTCCCACCAGGCTTTCCCACAGGGCTGTGCCACGTGCCACCTTGGTGTGAGTCGATCCTCGGCGTGAAAGACGAGCCGGTGAAGGGAAAAGAGGTTCCTCTGGAATGGACTGAGACATCTGGGGGACTCTTGGAATTGTGGCACGACCCTGGAGTTCCTCTCGCCGTTCCTGTTGAGAGGGCCTCCTCTTGAGATACGACGGGAACGCCGGGAACTCTTTCCCGACGAAGCAGGGAAAGGATCCCTCATCTCGAGCTACGAGGCGGAAACGGGGCTCCTCTGGATGTGGGCGGGACCCTCGTGTTTCCTCTCGAGTGGAGACGGGTATGTCGGGGAACTTCTTGATTTGCAGCAAGGGTGTGAAGGACCCTTTCGAAGTTCCAGAGGTGAGGTGTGATCAGCCTCGAGACGCCTCAGCGGAAATGGGCCTCATCTCGCCTGGAGGGGAGAACCTCCTGGATTTTCTCGAGTGGCGGCAGGTCTTCTCGAGTTACGACGGGGACCTCAGGGATCCGCTCTGGTGGCCTCAGGAAAGGCCAGTCCCGGTGCGAGTTGCTAGGGGCCATCTCGGGATTCCTCTCCCGTCCATGCTGGGGCCTAAGACCTTGTGTGGAGTCGGGGCCGGAACCTGAGGATTCCTCTTCAGTGTTGCCATGGATCTTGGGGTGCTTCTGAGTCTCCCCAGGGGAGTCAGGCCTCGTCTCGAGTGGGGGCATGCACGTGCGCTTAACTCCCGAGCTGCAGCAGTAGTGTCACGCTTCCTGTCACGTGGATCAAGGGATCTGTGGCTTTCCCTCGAGGCTGTCCCTCGAGGCTTTCCCACAAGGCTTTCCCACAGGGCTGTGCCACGTGCCACCTTGGTGTGAGTCGATCCTCGGCGTGAAAGACGAGCCGGTGAAGGGAAAAGAGGTTCCTCTGGCATGGATTGAGACATCTGGGGGATTCTTGGAATGGTGGCACGACCCTGGAGTTCCTCTCGCCGTTCCTGTTGAGAGGGCCTCCTCTTGAGATGCGACGGGAACGCCGGGAATTCTTTCCCGAGCAAGCAGGGAAAGGATCCCTCATCTCGAGCTACCAGGCGGAAACGGGGCTCCTCTGGATGTGGGCGGGACCCTCGTGTTTCCTCTCGAGTGGAGACGGGTATGTCGGGGAACTTCTTGATTTGCAGCAAGGGTGTGAAGGACCCTTTCGAAGTTCCAGAGGTGAGGTGTGATCCGCCTCGAGACGCCTCAGCAGAAATGGGCCTCATCTCGCTTGGAGGGGAGAACCTCCTGGATTTTCTCGAGTTGCGGCAGGTCTTCTCGAGTTACGACGGGGACCTCAGTGACCCGCTCTGGTCGCCTCAGGACAGGCCAGTCCACATGCGAACTGCTAGGGGACCTCTCGGGATTCCTCTCCCGTCCATGCCGCGGCCTCAGTCCTTGTGTGGAGTCGGGGCCGGAACCTGAGGTTTCCTCTCCAGTGTTGCCATGGATCTTGGGGTGCTTCTGAGTCTCCCCAGGGGAGTCAGGCCTCGTCTCGTGTGGGGGCATGCACGTGCGCTTTCCTCCCGAGCTGCAGCAGTAGTGTCACGCTTCCTGTCACGTGGATCAAGGGATCTGTGGCTTTCCCTCGAGGCTGTCCCTCGAGGCTTTCCCACGAGGCTTTCCCACAGGGCTGTGCCACGTGCCACCTTGGTGGGAGTCGATCCTCGGCGTGAAAGACGAGCCGGTGAAGGGAAAAGAGGTTCCTCTGGAATGGACTGAGACATCTGGGGGACTCTTGGAATGGTGGCACGACCCTGGAGTTCCTCTCGCCGTTCCTGTTGAGAGGGCCTCCTCTTGAGATGCGACGGGAACGCCGGGAACTCTTTCCCGACGAAGCAGGGAAAGGATCCCTCATCTCGAGCTACGAGGCGGAAACGGGGCTCCTCTGGATGTGGGCGGGACCCTCGTGATTCCTCTCGAGTGGAGACGGCTAGGTCGGGGAACTTCTTGATTTGCACCAAGGGTGTGAAGGACCCTTTCGAAGTTCCAGAGGTGAGGTGTGATCAGCCTCGAGACGCCTCAGCGGAAATGGGCCTCATCTCGCCTGGAGGGGAGAACCTCCTGGATTTTCTCGAGTTGCGGCAGGTCTTCTCGAGTTACGACGGGGACCTCAGGGACCCGCTCTGGTGGCCTCAGGAAAGGCCAGTCCCAATGCGAGTTGCTAGGGGACCTCTCGGGATTCCTCTCCCGTCCATGCCGGGGCCTCAGTCCTTGTGTGGAGTCGGGGCCGGAACCTGAGGATTCCTCTCCAGTGTTGCCATGGATCTTGGGTGCTTCTGAGTCTCCCCAGGGGAGTCAGGCCTCGTCTCGAGTGGGGGCATGCACGTGCGCTTTCCTCCCGAGCTGCAGCAGTAGTGTCACGCTTCCTGTCACGTGGATCAAGGGATCTGTGGCTTTCCCTCGAGGCTGTCCCTCGAGGCTTTCCCACGAGGCTTTCCCACAGGGCTGTGCCACGTGCCACCTTGGTGTGAGTCGATCCTCGGCGTGAAAGACGAGCCGGTGAAGGGAAAAGAGGTTCCTCTGGAATGGACTGAGACATCTGGGGGACTCTTGGAATGGTGGCACGACCCTGGAGTTCCTCTCGCCGTTCCTGTTGAGAGGGCCTCCTCTTGAGATACGACGGGAACGCCGGGAACTCTTTCCCGACGAAGCAGGGAAAGGATCCCTCATCTCGAGCTACGAGGCGGAAACGGGGCTCCTCTGGATGTGGGCGGGACCCTCGTGATTCCTCTCTAGTGGAGACGGCTAGGTCGGGGAACTTCTTGATTTGCACCAAGGGTGTGAAGGACCCTTTCGAAGTTCCAGAGGTGAGGTGTGATCAGCCTCGAGACGCCTCAGCGGAAATGGGCCTCATCTCGCCTGGAGGGGAGAACCTCCTGGATTTTCTCGAGTTGCGGCAGGTCTTCTCGAGTTACGACGGGGACCTCAGGGACCCGCTCTGGTGGCCTCAGGAAAGGCCAGTCCCCATGCGAGTTGCTACGGGACCTCTCGGGATTCCTCTCCCCGTCCATGCCGGGGCCTCAGTCCTTGTGTGGAGTCGGGGCCGGAACCTGAGGATTCCTCTCCAGTGTTGCCATGGATCTTGGGGTGCTTCTGAGTCTCCCCAGGGGAGTCAGGCCTCGTCTAGAGTGGGGGCATGCACGTGCGCTTTCCTCCCGAGCTGCAGCAGTAGTGTCACGCTTCCTGTCACGTGGATCAAGGGATCTGTGGCTTTCCCTCGAGGCTGTCCCTCGAGGCTTTCCCACGAGGCTTTCCCACAGGGCTGTGCCACGTGCCACCTTGGTGTGAGTCGATCCTCGGCGTGAAAGACGAGCCGGTGAAGGGAAAAGAGGTTCCTCTGGAATGGACTGAGACATCTGGGGGACTCTTGGAATGGTGGCACGACCCTGGAGTTCCTCTCGCCGTTCCTGTTGAGAGGGCCTCCTCTTGAGATGCGACGGGAACGCCGGGAACTCTTTCCCGATGAAGCAGGGAAAGGATCCCTCATCTCGAGCTACCAGGCGGAAACGGGGCTCCTCTGGATGTGGGCGGGACCCTCGTGTTTCCTCTCGAGTGGAGACGGCTAGGTCGGGGAACTTCTTGATTTGCACCAAGGGTGTGAAGGACCCTTTCGAAGTTCCAGAGGTGAGGTGTGATCAGCCTCGAGACGCCTCAGCGGAAATGGGCCTCATCTCGCCTGGAGGGGAGAACCTCCTGGATTTTCTCGAGTGGCGGCAGGTCTTCTCGAGTTACGACGGGGACCTCAGGGACCCGCTCTGGTCGCCTCAGGACAGGCCAGTCCACATGCGAGTTGCTAGGGTCCTCTCGGGATTCCTCTCCCGTCCATGCCGCGGCCTCAGTCCTTGTGTGGAGTCGGGGCCGGAACATGAGGTTTCCTCTCCAGTGTTGCCATGGATCTTCGGGTGCTTCTGAGTCTCCCCAGGGGAGTCAGGCCTCGTCTCGAGTGGGGGCATGCACGTGCGCTTAACTCCCGAGCTGCAGCAGTGGTGTCACGCATCCTGTCACGTGGATCAAGGGATCTGTGGCTTTCCCTCGAGGCTGTCCCTCGAGGCTTTCCCACGAGGCTTTCCCACAGGGCTGTGCCACGTGCCACCTTGTTGGGAGTCGATCCTCGGCGTGAAAGACGAGCCGGGGAAGGGAAAAGAGGTTCCTCTGGAATGGACTGAGACATCTGGGGGACTCTTGGAATGGTGGCACGACCCTGGAGTTCCTCTCGCCGTTCCTGTTGAGAGGGCCTCCTCTTGAGATGCGACGGGAACGCCGGGAATTCTTTCCCGAGCAAGCAGGGAAAGGATCCCTCATCTCGAGCTACCAGGCGGAAAGGGGGCTCCTCTGGATGTGGGCGGGACCCTCGTGTTTCCTCTCGAGTGGAGACGGGTATGTCGGGGAACTTCTTGATTTGCAGCAAGGGTGTGAAGGACCCTTTCGAAGTTCCAGAGGTGAGGTGTGATCAGCCTCGAGACGCCTCAGTGGAAATGGGCCTCATCTCGCCTGGAGGGGAGAACCTCCTGGATTTTCTCGAGTTGCGGGAGGTCTTCTCGAGTTACGACGGGGACCTCAGGGACCCGCTCTGGTGGCCTCAGGAAAGGCCAGTCCCCATGCGAGCTGCTAGGGGACCTCTCGGGATTCCTCTCCCGTCCATGCCGGGGCCTAAGACCTTGTGGGGAGTCGGGGCCGGAACCTGAGGATACCTCTCCAGTGTTGCCATGGATCCTGGGGTGCTTCTGAGTCTCCCCAGGGGAGTCAGGCCTCGTCTCGAGTGGGGGCATGCACGTGCGCTTTAATCCCTAGCTGCAGCAGTAGTGTCACGCTTCCTGTCACGTGGATCAAGGGATCTATGGCTTTCCCTCGAGGCTGTCCCTCGAGGCTTTCCCAAGAGGCTTTCCCACAGGGCTGTGCCACGTGCCACCTTGGTGTGAGTCGATCCTCGGCGTGAAAGACGAGCCGGTGAAGGGAAAAGAGGTTCCTCTGGAATGGACTGAGACATCTGGGGGACTCTTGGAATGGTGGCACGACCCTGGAGTTCCTCTCGCCGTTCTGTTGAGAGGGCCTCCTCTTGAGATGGGACGGGAACGCCGGGAACTCTTTCCCGACGGAGCAGGGAAAGGATCCCTCATCTCGAGCTACCAGGCGGAAACGGGGCTCCTCTGGATGTGGGTGGGACCCTCGTGTTTCCTCTAGAGTGGAGACGGGTATGTCGGGGAACTTCTTGATTTGCACCAAGGGTGTGAAGGACCCTTTCGAAGTTCCAGAGGTGAGGTGTGATCCGCCTCGAGACGCCTCAGCGGAAATGGGCCTCATCTCGCTTGGAGGGGAGAACCTCCTGGATTTTCTCGAGTTGCGGCAGGTCTTCTCGAGTTACGACGGGGACCTCAGTGACCCGCTCTGGTCGCCTCAGGACAGGCCAGTCCACATGCGAACTGCTAGGGGACCTCTCGGGATTCCTCTCCCGTCCATGCCGCGGCCTCAGTCCTTGTGTGGAGTCGGGGCCGGAACCTGAGGTTTCCTCTCCAGTGTTGCCATGGATCTTGGGGTGCTTCTGAGTCTCCCCAGGGGAGTCAGGCCTCGTCTCGAGTGGGGGCATGCACGTGCGCTTTCCTCCCGAGCTGCAGCAGTAGTGTCACGCTTCCTGTCACGTGGATCAAGGGATCTGTGGCTTTCCCTCGAGGCTGTCCCTCGAGGCTTTCCCACCAGGCTTTCCCACAGGGCTGTGCCACGTGCCACCTTGGTGTGAGTCGATCCTCGGCGTGAAAGACGAGCCGGTGAAGGGAAAAGAGGTTCCTCTGGAATGGACTGAGACATCTGGGGGACTCTTGGAATGGTGGCACGACCCTGGAGTTCCTCTCGCCGTTCCTGTTGAGAG